>NC_068982.1:113297414-113302367 GCF_001194135.2 Octopus bimaculoides
ATAGATAGATAGATAGATAGATAGATAGATAGATAGATAGATAGATAGATAGATAGATAGATATAGATATATATATATATATGTGTGTGTGTGTGTGTGTGTGTGTGCGTGTTCTTGAATATGTATCGTAGATACAAAGTAAGGGGGAACGAAAGAGAAAGTGAACGAATGAGAGAGAGCTAGATACTCAATAGGTACATCTTTATACACCACATGATACCCACTAGACATTATACTACAGGTGTTCGGGCTAAGTTTGACGATTTTTATATCACCTTTTTTTGTTTTTTTTCAAGAACAACTTTTTTTATTAAAGGGCAATCAACGGTGATGGACAGAATAAACTTTAAAGAAAACGTTAGCTGACATTGATTGCTACTCAATTCTATGGGAACAGTGTAAAGGCTCTAAGACATTATATCGACAACTGCAACGGAGACTACGAAACCGTAGCTGACAGTTAGGAACACAGCATGCATTCTGACTACGTCTACTCGTCAGGATTCATTCCCACATCATTGAACAGGGTCTCAGTTCAGATGACTATACAAAGTTGCTGGAGACTGTGGTCAATCTCTGGTTTGAGAGGGCTGCTGCCAGAAGGCCATGTGCAGCAGCAGGAATTGCCACATCTCTGAAAAGTGTCAGAAGTGGTTGTCAGAGAATTTTCTACGACTTCAACAGCCCTTATTTCTGGGCTCCTAATTCCCTTGATTGTAATCCCATGGATTACTATGTGTGGGATGCATTTGAGAAAGACACCAACATTCTGCCTGCAACACCAAGGCCGAGCTGGTAACCAAGATCAAAGAGATGTTCGAATATCTTCCTAGGAATGCATGCGCCGGACTCCGGAGTCTTTTTGAAGCCATAGTGGAAGCTGAAGGCGACTACTTTTAGTAAACTGTTATCTCCTAACCATAATTTAGTTAATATTTTTTTTTTTTTTTAAATACTTCTTTTATGGAATATTGAGTTTTCCTTGGTAAACTGTAAATCATATCACACCATTTGGCTATAGTGTTATATAGAAATACAATAAACTATTAAGTACTTATAATTAGGTTTCTATTTTTTAACGCCAATGCAAAAGGAACTTCAGTAGAAGAAATTATAATATTGTGGTAGATTACATAACTAGAATAGAGCTGCGGTCAAAATACCGTTTAATGTTTTGTTCCAACTGTGTTAATCTTTTATTTTGTAATAATCATAATAGGCCACCATAAGAGTATATTATAAAACCTTTTTCTCTATTTTCATAATGTCTCAGAATATACTGATTGTGTGTTAGTAATACACACCTAGTAATTGTAAATAACTTTCTCCACTTACTAGAAACATAAGGGAAATATCAATGGTAGATAATTTACATATAATTTACTATATCTGTAGTTTAATTATAAATAACTAATAATGTTTTGTTACAGCTGTTATGGGGTCGAAGCTTGGGTCTTTGGATCAACTAATTTCTTGACAATAATATCAGCTAATTATTCTTTAGAAACCTCCTTTATTCTTCATTCTGGCTGCATAGTATAAAACAGACCCTTTTCTTATTCAGCTGTTATACGAAGACTTAGTGAGATTTGTCATGTAACCCAATTTACCTATAAGTGAACTTAAATGAAAACTAGATCCTAAATATTCGAAATAAAACATGAATGTTGAAACATCGGCTTCATTGATTTTTCACTAATAAATTTTCAACTAAGCTTCTGCTAATTCAAGGCGAACAGATTCGAATGTAAATAAGAAATGTAAATGTTTTGTAAACCAGATAACAACCGCCCCCGAAACACTTTTAAGATTATATGAATCGTTACTTACGCACTACATATAACTGGCAACCAGCGCCTCGCCCACGTGATGGGGAAATAAATTGCAACGTAAATGAAATCTAAAACATGAAAATCTAATTAGAATGGTTAAAAATGATTATAGTACCATGCTTTAAATATGAACGTAGACCCGCTGTTATCTCTTGGGGAAAACATACACACTTGAGTAGCTTTATAGAAAGACGAGGTAATATCTAATCACTTTATCTAATACAACAATTCATAGTTTCTTTCTGTCAATATTTTCATCAATTTCATCTGTTCTACAACACACATTCTAAGAAATGGGGGAGGGGAAATGACTGAAGTAAACATTCGTGTTTATTCAATGATCGGAATGGAAAAAAATGATATCTGCATAAATAGGATTTCGTGCATTAATAAAAGCACAATTGGTAAATATATCTTTGTTATCAGTGAGCAATTCTTCTAATATTACAAAAATTCCATAACACAATTAATAGCAATAAATAGGTTCGAATTTTATGTTATAGTTTGAGTCAATTTACTGGGAAATCAGAAAGCAATTTTATAGATCTCAGTTTATTTGAAAAGTGCATCTGCTTTTCAATTACACTTTTGATAATGCTGAATTGATTATTATAGAACTGAAATATAAAAAAAATTTTGTTGTGGCAATATCAAATTTCGGTATTTTAGGTTGATTTCAAAGAGTTTAGAATATAATTGATCTAGTTTCGCTGTAAAAAGACGATATGACAAATTCCATATATTGTTCGTGAATGCAAATTTTGACAGAATGTATTATAAATATTTGTTCCATTTCTTTCAACAACCACGCATGGCTCATCGAATTCGATGGATATGATTTTGTATTAAGTTAGTTATATCCAATGAATTTTTCAATATATACAATGTTAAGGTTAGTTATCTTTCCCATGACTTTATCGCTCTTTAGATCACACGCTAGAAGTGACAATCGGTATTTATGGTACAGAGCACGTTTTAAGCCAACAAACATCAATTTTACCGCGAATTATCTACGAGATAATGGTGAAAATACACAACCGTGGCAGATTTCATTTGAACATATCTGGCTGATTTAACTGACGTTTACTGGATTTACATGTAAATAAACATAATATATTTGAAATCGTGAAATTTATATTGGAAATTTATAATCCTACGAAAGATGGCGGGTTCTTCCATTTCTCTGATTCGCATCTGGGGAGCTAACGACAAGATTAAGGTCAATAATTTACGCTTTAAGCAGCATTAAGTAACACCCGTGGTTTTGTTCCGAATGACAGCTATACTTGTTGAGCAATGACTTCACACAAATGTCTCTGAGTAGATCTCGTTCCTGATAAAGAGGCGCTACTTAATGTAGTTACAAGTCATTATACTAATAATAAAGACAGAGATAAGTCCAAATACTGGACAATAGCTTTTGATTATTTCGATTGACTAAACAGGTTTCCTAGATATGCAGCTGGATTTTCTTTTGAGATACAACTAAGTGGAAGAATATACAGACCTACTAGCAATGTCCTTCAATTACAATATTAGATGGAAGAAAGACACTTGTGTCCTTATTTAGATCCAAGACAGCGTAAACATTATTGTTAAGTGTGATGTAATAATTAAACTCGTTTAGAACCAACTGGCAGTATTTCGATAATGTGTCAGATGAAGATGTTACACACTGATGTTAGCCAAATGATGTGGCAGCTATCTTGCGGAGAAATCGTCAGTACTACAGCATCTATCTGTTCTTGTATTTGTTCAGTTTCTTTTATTTTGTTAAAAGCAATTTCCAGCATGAGATTGTCTCATGGTTGAAATATATTTCTAAAAAGTTATATTTATATTTGTAATATGCAATGTTCTTATGATGTTCTGATCTAATGATTATTGTGAAAAGCACACACACACACACACACACACACACACACACACACACACACACACACACACACACACACACACATGTATGTATGCATATATCTGGTCTTGATACCGAAATTTCGTATAGAATCAACAAAGCTAGTACTGCCATTGGTAGGCTTGACAAGCGTCTCTGTTCACGCCATAGTATGTCTATCCAGACTAAAGTTAAGTTTTATAGCACATGTATTCTGCCAGCATTGCACTATGGAAGTGAGACATGGGTTGTTTACCGTAAGCATTTAAGGCATTTGGAACGATATCTTCAATATTGTGTTAGAAAAATTTTTGGAATAAATTGGAGAATGGTGATGTGGAGGTACTGGAGAGATGATTCTGCAAAACCGTTTGAGATAGAGTGGACATCTGATGAAATGAATGACGAAAGACTTCTTAAGCAACTTTTGTATGGTGAACTGAAATAAGGTAGGAGACCAGCACATAAACCCAAAATGAGGTTCAAGGACTACCTCAGAATTTCTCTGACACAGACAGGAGTTTCAGTTGTTGATTAGGAGAGAAAGGCATAAGGCCAAAATAGATGGAGGAAAAGAGTGCACAGCGGTTATTCGAAGTTTAAAAGAGAGAGAATGAAGCACGAGAAGATCAAGAGAAGGCTTAGAAAGAATGAACCTGTAGAAAATGAAGGAATGTTGCTTTTTACAAGTATAATTTGTGGGAGGAAATGCCTGAGTTATACAGGAATCAACCCCTTGTAAGTTGTGGGTACGGTTATTGTTCATAACAGAACATGAGCAAGATGTGGATAGGTGTGCCTTTCCGTTGAAGGATTGAAAAGACATGTCAAGAGATTTCATACTGTGGCGCCTGTACCTTCTGACAGCCAGCACAGATGTGCATTATGCAACAGAATGTACAAATCTTTGGCTGGGTTCAAGAGTCATACAAGGGCCTTGCATTGCATCATCAATGACTCATTTCAATGATCCTTTCTAGCAATGGGTTTGCTCGCATACAAGAAAGCAGCTACTATAAACATACAAACATACATACATGCATACATATATACATATATATATATATATAAACAAATAGTAAATGAGTATATGCATATATACGTACAGGTATGTGCGTACCGACATCCACCTGTATGTATAGGTGCATATCTGGGTACAGGACATTGCAAACAAAACGTAGACGAGAAAACACACAAGCCACATAGAGAACATTCTACTTCATCAGC
>NC_068982.1:113303084-113309817 GCF_001194135.2 Octopus bimaculoides
TATTAATATATGACAATATATATCGAGTCGATATGGGAGGTTGCTTAACCGGGATTCTGTGAAATTTGCTTACTCCGCTACGAGAGACCTTGCACAAATAATAGCGCCCCACAACACCCGTAGAATAAAAGAATTTTAAAAATATAAACCCAACCGAACAAAAATGGGATAATATATCTAAAGTAATGACCGAAAGGAATATGCGAATAATATTGATACTAGGAGTAACTATAACTACGTAAGGAATACTAGTGGTAGTGAAAAAGGTATTAATTATGCTGCTAATAGTAAAATTAAGTGAAATAATAGTGGGGACGATCGACGAGGAAAAGGCTATGAGAAGTGAAATAGTAGCGTTGCAAATGAGGCCAATGGTAGTGAGTGGACCGGGGCCCACATTGGGAAAGTTGAGGGAAGCATGGTAGAATGGAAGTGGTAACAATAAAAACAATAGTAACTATAACACCTATATAGTAACTACCTAGGTAAAAGTAATAACGTTCATTATAATAATGCTTTCAAGTTTTGTCAAGGGTAGCCATTTTAGGGGAAGGAATGAGTCGATTACATCGACACCAGTGTTTCACTGGTACTTAATTTATCGACCCCGAAGCGGTGAAAGGCAAAATCGATCTTTGTGGAATTTGAACTCAGGACGTAGAGACGGACGAAATACCGCTAAGCATTTTGCCTGGCGAGCTAACGATTCTGCCAGCTCACCGCGCTAACGCTCATAATAATAGCATTAGTAGTAATTATAGTGTTAATGACTATAACAACAATAACTACAACAACAATAATAATGGTAATAATAATCCTCTGAGATTTACTAATCCAAACAGATCAGGTGATAGAGCATAACAGACCGGACTCAGTTTTGGTATATAGTTGACGTTGCATGCCTCTTTGACTCACGAATATTCAAGAAGGAAGGCGAAAAGATAGTTACATACAACCCTGTTAAGTACGAAATAGTCCGGCGGCTATGGAAAATGAAGAGGGTGAAGATAGTGTCAATTATTGTTGGGTCCTTGGGAACAGTATCAGAAGGCATCAAGAGGAATATAAAGGAAATCGGAAAGAGTGCCCAGTAGAAATGTTTCCTTCTGTGGCACGGTCAGAATAATCAGGAGAGTATTAGATGGATGAAAAGAACGAATAGCACGATCACGTAGGCTGCAGGTAGTAAGCTCACTACACATGCAATACTGCACGAGTTCCAACAAAACTGTTGATAAATAGATAATAATAATAATAATAATAATAATAATAATAATAATAATAATAATAATAATAATAAACTGGTACGAACATAAACCCGAAGGCATCATCGAAAAGGATAATGCAAAAATCTTATGTCATTTTATGATTCAGTGCGACCATGAGATAGAGAATAGGAAACCAGATATAGTGTCAATTGAGAAAGAATGCAAACGATGCTGGATCATAAGTATAGCATACCCAGCTGACAAGGTGTGTGATAAGGAAGAATGCAGCATTAGAGCAGGAGAAAACAACAAAGCATGGTATGTAAAAATTGCCACAGAACCGCTATTATTAGAAGTAAGAAGGTCAAGCTTGTGCAGGATGAAAGACTGCAAAGATAATGCACTATAGAAGAAATTGAAAACGAATGAAATTGAAAATAGGCAGGTAAAGGAAACGAATGCATGGTCAATTTCATAGGGATATTGAAGATAAGACAGACAGAGAAAAAAGATGGCTGTGGATGACTAAAAGTGATTTAAAACGGGAAACGGAGGCTCTAATCTGTGCTTCCCAAGAGCAAGCACCAAGAACAAACTACATAAAATACAGAATAGACAACACAGCAGAAAGTGATAAGTGCAGAATCTATGGACAAAACGGTGAAACCGTATGGCATATTACCAGTCAATGTACGCTAATAGCCCAGAAGGAATATAAGAGACGCCACGACAATATCGCTAGTTTTGTCCATTGGACACTTTGCAAGAAGTATGGACTTGATAGAGAAAGAAATTGGTCCAACCACAAACCTGAAGGCATCGTCGAAAATAGAAATGCAAAGATCCTATGGGATTTTATGATTTAGTGCGACTATGAGATAGAGAATAGGAAGCCGAACATAGTCTATTAAGAAAGAAAACAAACTATACTGGATCATAGATATAGCATGCCCAGCTGACAACAAGGTATGCGATAAAGAAGAAAGAAAAGTCGAGAGATATGACAGGAAGTTAAGCAGTTGTGATCGATGAAAAAAGTAGCAGTAGTACCAATAATTGTCATAGCCTTAGGAACAGTGAGCAAAAATCTCGAGAAGTACGTGGAACAAATAGAGGCTGCAATAAGGGTGGAGCACTTGCATAAAACAGCACTGCTTGGAACTGTTCGAATACTCCGGAAGGTGCTCGAAAAATAAGAGTTGTTGCCTTAGTTTACTGGTAGTGAACAGTTGACACTGTAATACATCTCCAGCGTTAGAAGCTGTGCAAAGGCAATAATAATACCAACCACATGGTTCCGGGTTCAGTCCCACTGCGTAGCATCTTGGGCAAGTGTCTTCTACTATAGCCTCGGGCCGACCAAAGCCTTGTGAGTGGATTTGGTAGACGGAAACTGAAAGAAACCTGTCGTATATATGTGTATATATATATATGTATGTGTGTGTATATGTTTGTGTGTCTGTGTTTGTCCCCCCAACATCGCTTAACAACCGATGCTGGTGTGTTTACGTCCCCGTAACTTAGCGGTTCGGCCAAAGTGACCGATAGAATAAGTACTAGGCTTACAAAGAATAAGTCCTGGGGTCGATTTGCTCGACTAAAGGCGGTGCTCCAGCATGGCCGCGGTCAAATGACTGAAACAAGTAAAAGAGTAAAGAGTAAAGAGAATAATAATAATGATAATAATAATAATAATAATAATAATAATAATAATAATAATAATAATAATAATAATAATAATGATATAAGAACAAAGGCTGAAATTTTCGGGTATCGGGTAGTCGATTGCATTGACACCGTTGATTCACTGGTACTTAATCTATCAACCCCGAAAGTATGAAAAGCAAAATCGAGCTCAGGTAACGACAGACGAAATGTCTTTAAGCGTTTTACCCAGCGTTCTAACGATTCTGTCAGCTCCCAACATATATCCGTTCTACTACAGGTGCAAGGCCTGAAAATTTGGGGAGGGGTTGTTCGATTACATCGACCCCGGTACTCAACTGGTACTTATTTCATCGACCCCGAAAGGATGAAAGACAAAGTCGAGCTCGGCGGAAAGGAACTGAACCATACAGGTGGTAGTAATAAGAATTACAAAATTAATTGTAACTGTAGAGGAGGAAAGGAATTATATAAATTGTCTTTAGAAGACAAATGCGCGGTAGTCAGCCATAGTAAACTTATTATTACATAGGATGTTGCGCAATGACCTTTAAACTTCGTTATTACGATCATAGATCGTCATGTAAACACCGAAATAAAGAAAACTCGACATAACTTAGCAAGCTATTATGGCAACCTAGGAACAATCAAACTAAATATCAATTAAAATGATCGGTTTTAAATAGAACAAAACCGTATGAAATAGAACGAAAGAGATACGAACCTTGCCTAGAGAATTTACTCCCAATACTTACGTCAAAGTGTAATATAATTGACTGTAGACAGAAATTAGTGATATGCTGTAAGCATTACTATAATAAATCATTCATCAGGTTCCCAAGATAACTTTAATTCAATGGTTAGAGACATTGGACAAGATTGGTGCGAGGGCTAAAGAATAAATGCAAGTTATCTAATTTATTTTTAATTTATTCTATTTTTTTAGTTTGATTTTTATTTGACTTTATTTGTCATTTTTCATTTTTAACCTAATATTTTCTCTCTATCTACTATCGACATTTGCTAGAGTTTTCTCCACCTTCCCATCATTATATTGTTACTGCTGATTTTCTCATTCCATTTAACCTTCATGTTTCCTAATACACTTCACTCTGAATATGAGAGAGTAGTAATAACCCAATATTAAAGATTTAAACTGATCGTGGGAGGAAATAGACAATATCAAATTTCTATACACTATCTGGATAGTATTTGGCCTGAAGACAATGTAAATGTTTCTGAGTGTGACGACTCAATAACACACCCTAAGGCCACTAATGTTTTTTTTTATTACTGTCCCCACTTTGAATTCTGGCAATCACACGTCTCTTCTTGCCTTCATTTTTCAATCCCGTGCCTCCCTCTATTTTTCCGACTCCTTTCCCTCTCCCTTTTCTCTCTTTCACTTTCCTTTAGTTCTTTTCCAGCTCACCACTACTTTTTCCCTTATTCTTTTTATTTTTCTTCTACTCACCTCATGCTTATTGCCTCTTTTCACTCATCTTTCTATGCTTTTATTGTTCGTTTATTATTGTTCTGCTTTGTTCTTCATCAGAATATTATAACTCGGGTGAGGATAGTATTGGTTCGTTTAAATCGTACAGTTTTTTTTTTACTGATCAATGAACAAGCCTATCATGCAGGAACTGGGGAACTTTTTTTAACCAATTATCCCCAAATATATTTATTTACGCCAACGTTACCCCCTTGATTTGAAAGGAAGAAACTCATAGATTCTTTGAATCCAAAAGGCCTATTGAATCTATTTATATCGAAAATACAATTGTAAATGCGATAAAATATGGCGTGACCTCTCCTAAACACGTCCATTACATTGGACAGATGCAGTGTTGCCAGAAGAAAAATTTCTGTCCTAACACGTTTTTTATAAAATTTTACTTATGTTTAATGAGTCATCATTACCCACAAGAACTTGATTTTTACTCCAATTGGGGTAATTTACCCCCGTTTGCCAACCCCTGCTATAATGATAATCGGAAGAAGCTGTAAGTCGAATTTAACACAATAAAGAAGGAATACGTAATGGATATTATTTATACCTTCTCTCTCTCTATCTCTCTCTCTTTCTCTCTCTCTCTCTCTCTCTCTCTGCCTCTCTCTCTCTCTCTCTCTCTTTCTCTCTCTCTCCCTCTCTCTCTCTCTCTTTCTCTCTCTCTCTCTCTCTCTCTCTCTCTCTCTCTCTCTCTCTCTCTCTAACACACACACACACACACACACACACACACACACACATATATATAATGTATATCTCACTGCTTAGCACTGTCGGCCCGTATTCGATTTACGACGAACCGCTGAATGGCACAAGCAGTCATTGAACGATGACGGAAATATCATAAGAGGGACTTGTCTCTCTCGCTCATGTCAGTTCGCAGCGTCTGCTTTTCCGGACTCTGTGGTTGAACAAGAAATAGCACTCCGAAATACATGCATTCCACAGTCTGATTAGGGAACGCTGTGAAATGACCAGATGTATATACACATATTTGTCTACAACGAGAAATTTTCTTCAAAATAGGGTGAATAACTTTTCCAAGCATATTTGAGCAGGTCAGAAGTTTGTACGTATGGAGAATACATAAATGCCTTTAGCCAGTGCAATACACATAGACATGTGTAAGTACCTTGTCTTTATACGAACTATTTTCTTTTTTTATGATTTAATGAGCGACGAACTTCTTTCTTTACTCTTTAACCTTCATCGGTAGCATTGTTTATGAATATATTGAGTGATTTAGTCCAAACTTAAGTTTGAATAAATGTTTGCATGTATGTACACACACACACACACACACACACACACACACACACACACACACACACACACACACACACACACACACACACACACATGCACACACACACACCACACACAAATATATATATATACATATAATTTCTTTCTTGGAACTGGATCTCGAAAAATATGTAAAGCTATAAATAAATGCATGTCAATATTAAGTTGAAAGTCCTTATTTCAAGGAAAAAAAGTCGAAGGGTTCCTACGGGATTCGAACCCATATTCCGATTGACTTCTTCTATCCAATCCAGTTTTCCAATCCAATATTAACATACTATTATTTATGTATATATGTTTCCAGATCCAGTTCCATAATAAACCAGCCCACATTCTCTCAAATGCTTATAAATTCTTACGTAGTTACGACGTGTGTGTATATATATTTGTATGTATGTATGTATGTATATATATATATATATATATATATATATATATATATATATATATATATAAGCATATTCGCGTATGTAAAGCTCTAGGTGAGGAATAGTCATTATTATATACCGATGGCGTAGTATAATTGTTAGAGCGATACACAAAACATCTTGTAGTATTCGTTCGAATCTTTATGCTTGAAGTTCAAATCCCACCGAAAATGCTTTTGGTTTTGTCCCCTAGAGATACATAAAAAAAGTAACAGTTAAATATTGGATTAGGTTTAGTCGTTGATCTCGTCCTACAAATTACAACCTTGTATCTAAGGTTGAGCGTATCATCATAAATTACATATTCAAGCCAAAGTGTTCATCTTGGCTGTTATAATGACAATATTTCGGCTGCACTATTTGTTCGCTCTTCTTCCAGTATCTATAGTATACTGACTAATTTCACAGAAATTAAATATATAGTAGGTATTCCATACGCCTCAATATTCCATACGCCTCAATATTCCATACGTCACGAACTATTGACTTTGAAACTACATGTTATTGGTACATTTCCGTTATTTTTCTTCATTCTATTTATTCGAAATTATGCAAATCATCTTTGATCATATGTATACTTTTTCTCCAACACAAACACACACATATTATATATA
>NC_068982.1:113310996-113311741 GCF_001194135.2 Octopus bimaculoides
TATATATATATATATATATATATATATATATGCAGATAGGAAGTAAATGCGAATGTGGAGGCGTAGGTTTGTTCCTATGTATATCTTAGTAAACTTGTATACAAGTATTTAAGCATGCATATGTATACGTATGCCTCCACGTATCTTTGTATATGTGTGCGCATTGTAAGTATGAAAGCTTAAGCTACTTGCCAAAGCCAAGAATTGTTCAATTCGTGAAGTTATTCAGGTAAATTCAATCAAACCATTCATCTTAATGGTTTTACTTTAAGTCTTCGGAGTTTAATTAAATTACATTTAGGATTAGATTACATAAATGTTATCTACTTCTTATCAATAGTGGAGAAAGTATATAATGATGAGCAATAGATCATTCAATCGATTAAAATATAATGAGGAAACAATTGGAAACAAAAACGTCGTGTTGAAGTCATGAATTATACGATCACTGGTTTTAGAAATGTTCACAACACGTATTTCACTGATAAACACCACTGCTTCTACTTTCTAAATGAATAACGAATTAATATCGTTGTGCTGATATTCATCCAAGAGTCTTCTTTTATAACCTGTGGTTGACTAATGTCATGTTAATGACATTTAATAGACAGAACCGTGGAGAGTCTTCAAATGGACCACAGCGTGAAATAAAACGTCTCCTTCATGAAAAATCACAAAGCTCGGTCCGGGAATCGAACTCACTACCTCATGATTGTGAACCAGACGCGCTAACAACAGAGCCATA
>NC_068982.1:113312181-113317099 GCF_001194135.2 Octopus bimaculoides
ATATATATATATATATATATATATATATATATATACATTCGTGTCGTCGATTTTTAAGAAGCAGTAGCATCTTAATGACACACAGTGTCAGTGACTCAGCTTGATAAAGCTTTACCCTTTACAAGCCAATAAAGGTTCCTCTAGGTGATCGTTCAACCTGCAACAAATGGTAACCTGATGTCTCTGAAATCATACACCAGCGTATTTATTAATGGGAAGACCTATTTGATAATGTAGTTCTAGATAAATAAGATAGAATGATAAAACTAAAGCACGTTTGATAATAGATCAACTCACTCAGAGCTAACGTTAGAGTTGAACAACAACTGTCCCGCTATGGCTGAATGATTTCGTGAAATGTAAAACGGAATTCATTGTTATTGCACTTCTCATGGATGCAATGAATGAACATTAATTAGAAGCAGTAACCATTATTTACAGTTTTCAGCAGTATTCATCACATTATTTTGTTCTCGAGAGGAATTTCAAGTAATTAATAGACAGCAATGATTTCTATCATATACATAACTCTAACTTTGACAAGGTTTTACTCGTAGCAACAGTTGCTATTTTGCCGATGGTTATTGAGTATCCTTTTTCTGTATTAATAATATAATGCATATATTTGTATAAGGGCATCATTTAACTTTATGGCTTTGAAACATTTATCTATGAATTTTACTTCTATAAAATATGAGGTTTTGACTTAAGGAAGATTAATGAAAATAATTTGCAAGTTGCTCAATTGCATCAATATTAAAGAGCTTTGTGTACGGAAAGATGAATCTACTAATAACAGGAGAGTTAATTTATGTTTTCTTTGAAATCTATCATTATACATGCTTGGTAGCTTCTTGGTCACATACGAATTGTTGTTGTTTAGCCCTTGACCAAGTCTGACTGAGTAAATCTGCAATAAGTATTACAGTCATGACCATTCCGTCTTTTTTGTATATCAGAGACAACATCGTTCAATGTGACTTTCCTTTTCTGCAGCGGATGGTTGCTATTTGTGGGACATATAGGTTTTGTTTCTACTAGATCGAGCGACTGCCTGTAGACGCTGTCGTTGCTTTGTCATGATGAGATAATTTTTTACAGTAAAGAAAAAGTTTCTCTGTTCAATTCATCAAAATATTTAGCGATATAACGCATTCAATTTATCCTTCACTCGACATTCCATGATAACTAGAGCTAACGATGTTTCAGATGTGACAATAACAGATCTGCTGTCATTACAATTTCTCCAGTTTAAGACAGTACTACTGTATAAAATACGATAACAATCAGTTAATAAATTGTAATTCTACTGTAGATATTGAACTTTTGATCAGAAGAGCGGAGATGAGTGTAGTATCGTAGAAATGACGTTTTTCGCTTTTTCTTTTTTTGCCTTTTTTTGTATTGTTTTTAAAATTTTAGATATGACAGTGATAAGCTTGAATTTACCGTTTATCTCTCTTTCTATAAGATTTGTTTTCTTGTATAAGTTCTTTATATTGTTACTAAGTAAAAACCTGTAAAAATATAGATATTAGTGGATAATGGAAGGTAAAATTGAGCGAGAAGAAAATAGGGTACATTTGGCAGTGATACAGTTACGTAGAGAAATATCTGATTCGTGGAACTGCGGAAATCAATATTCAACGCACTTGGTTGAATACTCATAAAAAGAAAGAAGACACACTTGCAGCACGAGAGCTAAGAGAATTATACTGGCAATTCATTCTACAAAAGTTTTGTTCTAGTTTTGATCCTATAGTGCAGAAACGTGTGTCAATTGACATCAAATACCACCTCACATTTTGAACAAAGCTTGTGAATAGAATTTGGCGGACAGTACAGCGTGGATGTCCGTATTATGAAAAATAACTCTGAATGTAACCTGTTGTTTACTACTAAACAAATTTTAAATCTTATGACACTAGATAATTAGTCACAAATTCGTTCGCATGAGCCTTTGCTACGCACAAAAAAAAAAGAGGAAAAATAGCTTCAAAGCCAAAACTTCATTACGAAGACATGATCGAGAAGGTTTAGAAACGTTGAGAAAGGTTATAGTTCAAAGCAAAACATAAAAGACTTGTAAGGAAATCTGATGTTTAAACAAAATTAAATTCAACCTAGTCAGGTTTTGGAGCGTAGGACATGAGATCTAAGTCAATGGATATCCGATATGCACTGAAAAAAACACATACACATTCCATAAACATTGTGTGTGTGTATGTGTGTGCGTGTGTGTATGTGTGTTTGCTTGTATGCATGTGGGGGTGTCTGTTATATATATATATAGAGAGAGAGAGAGAGAAAGAAAGAAAGAGAGAGAGATACAAAAATACATTATATACATATAATAATAATAATAATAATAGTAATAATAATACTGCAATAGAGTGGATGAAACCATTGCCCATATCACGAACGAATGCCCTAGACTTGCCCAAAACCACTACAAGATGTGGCGACACGACCAGGTAGTGAAAGTGCTAGATTGGAAACTGTGCGAAAAGTGAGGGGCTAAACAGAAGCAAGACGTGGTATGAGCACAGACCACACTGAGTGGCGAAGTCGGAGACTAGCAAGATCCTCTAGGATTTACCAACCGAAACAGATCAGGTATGAGAGCATAACAGACTGGACTAGTGGTGGTGGACAAGGTGCACCATATATGCTATATAGCTGATGCTGCATGCCGCTTTGACCCACGGATAGTCAAGAAGGAAGACGAAAAGGTAGATACATACAACCCTTTTAAGTACGAAATAACCCGGCTATGGAAAACAAAGGTGAAGACAGTGCGAATTATTGTTGGGTCTTTGGGAACAGTATCAGAAGGCATCAAGAGGAATATAAAGGAAATCAGAATAGAGTGCCCAGTAGAACTGATAGAAAGGTTTGCTTCCTTGGCACGGTCACAATAATCAGGAAAGCATTAGATAGTTGAAAAGAACGAATAGCATGGTACAGTTAGTAAGTCCGCTACGTATGCAAGGTTCCAGGAGCTCCATCAAAACCTGTAATAAAGAGAAAATAACAACAATAACCCTTGCATGAAATTCATAAATATCTTAATTTATCGCTACGCGCATTTCCACAGTTCACATATATCTTAAGATCACTGTCAATGTTTCTCGGATGCTTGTAGTGTAACCCGTTGTTTCGGTGGGCATCCGGTAGATCATCTACATGGATTCATTTCTTCAGCGATATAGCATTAATGGATGCTTAACTGAGGTTAGTTTATCACTTTTGACGGGTAAGAACGTTGACTGTGGGTATTTCTGTGTGTATTTGGTGTGCCGGAGGGGAACGTGATGGAAAGAGAGGAAAGAATGGTAGTTATACGGGGATGGAGGTGTATATGGTGATGTTGGACTTATTTTTGCTATTCAGTCTGCAGATGTCATGGATGGGTTGTACATTCCTTTGTTCGATCTCATTTAAGGCATGGCTATCTTCATCACATCCAGGGAGACGTAATTAATAGACACTCCAAAATTATATATATTATGTAAGTATAACAGTAAAGCATCGTTTCCGGAAGAAAAGAAAAACATTTTGAAACAGAATAACATCAACCGCCCTTAGAATATTTTAGAACAAGGAAGGAACATAAACAAATAAACAGACAACCAATATTTAGGTTGCTATATATTATATCATTGTACCACCAGAAATAATTAAAAGCCGTCCTAGCAAAGTATTATTCATCAGACAACGAACCGAAACAGCTGATGGCTAAAGTGGCTGTACCTGCTGACCTGTTTGCTTCAGACTTCATTGAAGATAGTCATGCCTTACTTTTCCAGGATTTAGCTTGCATGAACCTTTGATCACCTCGAACTTCTGACTTATGACGCCCTCATACCACTTCCTTCTCATCTCTCTCTCTCTCTCTCTCTCTCTCTCTCTCTCTCTCTCTCTCTCTCTCTCTCTCTCTCTATCTATCTATCCCCCTATCTATCTCCTCACCTCTCTCCTCACCTCTCTCTCTCTCTCTCCATCTATCTATCTCTTCCCCTCTCTCTCTATCTCTGTTAAGCATCTAACATTGATATAAACCATTCAATTCTATCTTTCCTCCATACTATGCAACTCCATTTACTACATTCAGTAAGATAGATTCTACACTCTGCACTATGAATGAACTTACCACATTCTCTTATATTTTTTGCTGTGTTTTTTATTTCATTTTCTAGAAAATAACAAAGCTCCGTCAATATTGTACGTTATATACATTATGTTTGAACTTATAATCTAATAAGTATGCGACTCTGACAACAATACCATGTAGAACAGATTAATATCTTTTGGAAATGTGTTGTGTCACGGATGAAAATATAATTCCTAAACTGTTCTTTATGCAACGTTGGTAAAATAATACTAGAATTACTAAATACTGCTTTGATACGACAAACGGTTTCCAATGATTTTCAGTGATGTAAGTATTAATAGTGGAGGTTAATCCAATTTTAGCATGCAGCTAATTATTTCATGAAATTGATATATGAAAGAATCTCATATACAAACTGATACGCTTGATATATTCATACACACTGGTAATATATTCTTTCATGTCTGGCTTACAAAGATGCATTTAGTTATTGATTTTGGCGTCCTACAGATAATGTAGCCAGTCATTTTCTGATTTATATATTAGCGTGGGTATTATTATTTTTTTTCTTTGCTGTAGTGTTGAGAAGACAGTTTCATCGTTCTAAGTCTACTTTGGTATAGCAAGTGGCGGCAGGAAAACGTTTAGGGGAACTAGTGCAACAAGAGTAATTGATTAATACAATGCATAAATAATTAAAGTGTGTGGTAACTGAGAATACGAACTTAGAATATTTCAAAAATTAAATGTTACGTATTGAAATCTAATCTTTTGTGTGCGTATACACACACGCATATATATATA
>NC_068982.1:113317596-113321964 GCF_001194135.2 Octopus bimaculoides
ATATATATATATATATATATATATATATACATATATACGACAGGTTTCTTTCGGTTTCCGTCTAGCAAATCCACTCACAAGGCTTTGGTCGGCCCGAGGCTATGGTAGAAGACACTTGCCCAAGATGCCACGCAGTGGGGATGAACCCGGAACCATATGGTTGGTAAGCAATTTTCATATTTGATCGTAAACTTATTAAAATCTATGGAATAAATTCTGTACTTATAGTTGTTCTTCAGCTCAAGGTCATTCAAACTGAACCAAGGTATGACCAATGATGTTTCAGTCACAGCCATCTTATCTTATACTCAGACATAGCATATCTTGGACCACATTATACAATGTGTCCTATCTTGATGAAAACTGTTGGGTTCGATTTGTGGAAGATTTGGTAGTTATTTCCATCAGGTCTAGTATCACTTAGAGATTTCTGTTGGTTCGATGGCCCTCTGTCAAACACTCTTATACAATTTTCAGAATTGTATAAGAGTGTCCTGGATGTGATTGGATGTAAATTCTTTTAATCCAGTAGGGTAAGAAGTATTTCCTGATGCCATTTGTCACATTATATAAGATTTTTACATATGATCCTCGACATAAAGGAGTGAGGTGCCAATGTTCCATTTTCAGTAATCTTTAATTTGAAGTATGCATGAGTGTTGTAACTTCTATCCATGTATCAACCCACCATTATATTTTTCTTTCATTCATGTTTTTGAAGAATAAATATCTAAGTACAACCTGTCAAGATTCAAATCAAGTTTTCGCAGTTAACTACATATAGATATGATACTCGGAGAATCTAAAAGTTTCCTTCTCTTATTCTACCTAGCACTGTGATCTATATTAAAAAATGAATGAGAAATGGTGACGAACTGATAATTATATTCATATAACCTCCTTCAAGTTCGAAACGAGACTACATAAATTGTAACTATCCTAGCGGAAAGTAATTTCAGTTGTTAACAGATACCAAACCAAGTTAACCGAAAAGAACAATATAACACTGTGTAACACGATTTTTGTCCATGGGCAGCAACTGTTATTTCTTATTTGCTTTCCCCTAGAAAGTCTGAAAAATGGCTATTTCCTAAAAATTTGATTTTGTTACATTTATTCAAACCCCAAAGAATCCTTCTCTACATATATCTATGTTGCTCCTCTACTACTCTTGATCGTGATCAGAGATGCACCTATTGTCAGACACTAAGGCACATGCTCAAATGGCTAAGGTCAAGAAACTGACAAGCAAATCTGTAGTACTGAGCAGAATATCTGCTATAACAATGATTCTGCTTCGACAATTCAGCCCTGAATTTGTCTAAAATGTAATAGGTCAGTTTGTAAACATTGATGTCAAAAAAACAAAATTTGAAGGGAATTGTAGTCATTTCCTTTTATTTCTAGTTAGAAGTAAATAGAAAATAACACTTACTGAACAATGACAAAAATAATGAACATTTTGTCATACAGTGTAATTGAGTATGAAGTAAGGATCTTTGCTAACAATAATAATAATTCACTTATGACTTAGACCGAACGTGCAAAGAACAAAGAAAAAAGCAAGTAACCCTCCTAAATCAGGAGAACAGTCAAAGGTGTTAACTTCACTATAGAATATATTTTAGCATACTGATATGAACATAGCAATGGGAGACATTTGATAGTGACTATGATGATGTCCAGTGTTTCAAATATATAAATAAATAAAAAAACACAATACTGTTTTTTATTTACATTATGTAAAGAGAAAAAAATCAATGTTTTCCATTATTACAACATTGCTTTAAACCTGATTAGATATTTTACCCGAAGGCACTCGAACAATGCCAGTCAGTCAGTAATATCTGCAGTTAAATTATCTGCTCTGTCTAACTACATCTTTCTTTTGTCTATTCAATTCATTGCTTTGAGCAGGTTACTTTATTGAACTTACGACTTACATTCCAAATATACATTCTTATGACATAAACATCAATATTAATGTTGAAATTCGTGCGCTGACGACCTTTACCAAAAACGTATTATATTTGAATTACTTCGTTTATCTTTTCTTATAACCATATTTACTATGATATGAGAGACAATACGTATTTACAACATATATGAATACGATGCGAAGAGCAAATATATTATGAAAATTTGAATGGCATTCCTGTCTTGAAGTTGTATTTCACACTAATCTCCTTACCTGACTATATTGCTTGTTCGCTTTCAAGGCTACACTATTAATTTGAATCTCAAAATTTATTAAATGACCATAAGAATATTTAGCCAGGATTACTGCCCATGGCTAGAACCAGTATAAGAGTTAATATGTAGGAGGCTACTTAGAGAGTAATATTTTGGCAGAAGTGACAGTGCCAAAAGATTATGGAAATAAAGCCGTTCTACTGAGTCAAAGATTCGCTGGATTATATTTTTAATATGAGAACATAGAAGAGATGATTAAAAAGTTCTGATCAGGACGAGTATTTTCCTCTCCATGTCTTATAATCGTGTTGAGTTCAAACTTTTTGGAGTAATGTACTAAATATTAATAAATATATACTAGATATTGACTGCAGTTCGACACAGTGGCTTGTAAACCTAATATCTTATTAATGTCTTTTCAACTTACAGACGACAAAAAATTTAGCTTGGCATTCAGTCATCGGACAAATTAATACATATTTAAATATGGATACCATATTAAATAATCATCATTACTTGCAGCAGTAAAAATTCCTATATAACTCGTGCTTATTAAAAAAGAAAAACAAAACAAAAACTCGAAAATTTTATATACTTCACAAAAGAGCTAAACTGCTATGCACAGATATCTGTCAGAAATACGATGCAATAATTGATACCGCTTAAATTTACGAACTCATCGAGCAGAAGTAAACGAGTGAACATTAGGAATATCAGCCAAGTTTCCTTCAAATCGCAATAAACATTAATGGAGGGGGAAAAGCAAAGGAATAAAACAATAGATCTACATAAATTTGTTTTTGTTTATGTTTTCAGTGTGTAGCTGAGTATAAGTGAAGAAGGCAAGAATAAGTAGTGTAACAAGTGTATTCATAAAGATGTAGTTGTTGACAATAAAAATACACATGTACATACATAGAAAAATTCAACATACATAGCAGAGAATGATGGAAACACTGTTTGCGGACGTGCTTTGATACATGCACACGGGTGTATGTATGACGAAACTGTAGTCTTCTAAATATTTTATGCTGTTGTCCAAACTAATAGACAGTCTTTGCACCGACGCAAGAATACGTATACACAATAAAACATACACACTAACCTGGGTTCTCATTCCTAAGGTATTTTTCGATGTTATTATTATTATTATTATTATTATTATTATTATTATTATTATTATTATTATTATTATTATTATTATTATTATGCCAAGGGGCATATGGCGTGGTGGTTAAGAGCGTGGGCTACTAACCCCAAGATTCCGAGTTCGATTCCAGGCAGTGACCTGAATAATAATAATAATAATAATAATAATAATAATAATAATAATGATGATGATAATAATAATAATATCGAAAAATACCTTAGGAATGAGAACCCCAGGACACCTGATGAAGGCTGGAGAGTGTATCAGGCGAAACGTTGTGTTAACAACAAGAGGACAAATATCCGTCAAATGTAAATAATGTAAATAATGTACATAATCCCTCATCTCTCAAATATAGAACTGTATTATACACACTAACATATAGCATTAGCCAAAAACTCTAAACCGAAATCACCAGCGGTACTTTTAGTTCTTCATCTTCCGAAGATTTCCAGCTATGGATTAAATCACTTATTAGTTTTGAGCCATTTAATTCTATAAATGATTATGCATAAGCACATGCCAATGCACCATACAATTACATACGAACAAACTCACACTACGCCCCCCCCCACACACACACACGCACGCACACAACCACAAACGCGCACACGTGTATAGATAGTGATGCAACTGAACACGCTCACTCTTGATATGTAAAATATGCATATACACATGTAAATATACATATAGGGATATATAGAAAGAGAAACAAAAACTGAAACTAATATGAATATATAGATATTCATATATTTACAGAACTAATTTACATGGAGTACAAAAAATACAAAAACTAAGGGAAGAGGGCATGGCACTCCAGGCTTGACAGCTACTATGCGGGGCTCGGGATTACGTAATAATTGTAATGTTGGCAGGTAGTGTGTGTAAGAGGTCAATGGCATGCAACCAGTAACGGTTACATATAAAATACTGTAAAGCCGACCTCTGTCTTGAGTGTGGTAATATTAGAAAAACTCAGTGTGTGTGTGTGTGTGTGTGTGTGTGTGTGTGTGTGTGTGTGTGTG
>NC_068982.1:113322095-113323431 GCF_001194135.2 Octopus bimaculoides
TGAGTGCGCGCGCGCATGTGTGCGCGTGCGTGTGTGTGTGTGTGTGTGTGTGCGTGTGTGTGTTTGTGCTTGTCATATTTGCCTGCGAATATAACACTGTAAATTGTAAATCACTTTCGCTAGTTGCTTAACGTGCCTCGGTAGTCGCTAGTTGACATAGACACATACGCACAGTGGCACTCCAGCCTTTGAGTCAACGAAACATCAATATGACAGCTTGAGGGAGAGAAAGTACTAACACCACGAGGTGTGTACTCATTTGCAGCTGAGTAAGCTGGATCAATGTCAAATAAATTGTCTTGTTGGAGAACACTACGATCCAGGAATCGAACCTAAAATTTAACGATCTTGAGTCAATCAGGCTAACGAATATTTCACTACACACACACACACACACACACACACACTCACTCACTCACTCACTCACTCACACACACACACACATGTTATGTAAAGTTTTATTCTAAGGAACTAGAATTTTACTCTGGTCTGTAACAAAGATACAAGCTCTATTGTTTGATTGTAGATAAAAAAACAAAACAAACTTTCATTGTATACTTCAGAAAAGTCTTCGAACCTTTTACTGCTCCTCTTATTGATTGGATTTAGTTGATTGATTTCTCTTTTTGAAAACTCTGTCTTATCCTGATTGTGTCTGGTGCATTTACTGCCAGATTATAAATGTGAATGCATAATCTAGAGATTTCGAAGCAGTTGTCCATCGTTATTTCCTTTGTCTTTTGTCATTCAGAGATATTCACGTCAGCAGGACAGCTGACCTCTATGACAGTACATAATCTTTCCTAACTGTCCCAACAACAATATTCAGCTTGTTATGTTTACACTTGATGGATGTTTTGATGGTAATATTCCCACAGTATTCCTTGTGTTGATGCTTATTAACAGGAGGATATTTGTATTTATTCCAAGGCAGCCTTCTTCCCGAATGCTATTGTAAAATGCTTTGGCCACAAGTCGTGTCGCGTAGAGAAGTAGTACTTTGATAAAAAAATTTTGGGGCAGCTGCTAATCACATGTCTGATGTCTTCCACGGAAATATGGCATAATCTTCATTTTCAGTTGTATCTTGAAGGTCCAAGGACTTCCCTGTCTCTTCTGTTAATTTGATATTCCTCAGTAATATCATTTTGGGGATCGCAAAAGCATAGCATTAATAGTGCGATGGATGTAGTCAGGAATAAAAAAAAGGCTGCGCTTCATATCGATATTATTGTCTTCTTTAATTCAAGCTTTTCAAAAACATACCCAAGCATAGATTTTTCATTTATTTCTTTTTTTGTTGGGGTGTATGTTTAGATAATAATAATAATATATA
>NC_068982.1:113323986-113333808 GCF_001194135.2 Octopus bimaculoides
ATATATAAGCGTATACAACTGTGTATAATTGGCTGACTATGATTGTCTTTTTTCCTATTCTGTTTTTGTATTTAAATACTCGAAATAATCAATAATTTTTTCTACAAATATATCGGTGAAGTTCTTGACTTTGCTGGATGATTCATTTTTTTTTTTTAAATTTTACTTATTTTTCGGCTTTCCACCTGAAAATTATCAACCACTCTAAAGAAAGTCTATGCTTGGTCGTTTAATATACAACCGCAG
Organism: Octopus bimaculoides; assembly: GCF_001194135.2. NCBI lineage: Eukaryota > Metazoa > Mollusca > Cephalopoda > Octopoda > Octopodidae > Octopus > Octopus bimaculoides. Next base: position 113,324,233 of record NC_068982.1, read on the forward strand.
TCTAACGTCTTTAAAGAACAGATTTATTACATAATATAATCCGCTAACAATATACCTACCTGCTATAAAGTCATGTGCAGTGTGGTTGAAATTACTACGAACATAGGCGAGGGATTCTGCTACATTAAATATTTCTCTGCGTTTACCAAACGATGCCTTACAGCAGTTAAATGTAAGCTGTCGCTTCTGTTGTTGTTTGAATACCGATAGATATCTATCGTGAGGCCGCCTAATGGCAATTCTGAATTTTTACTTTAGATTTTGCTTATCATGTGCAATATTTTCTAAAACGTATTTTAGTACGTGAATAGACATTGCTGTGTAGAACAAATTAAATTTTGAAGTATTTTCCAGTATCATAGAACAAACAGAGACTTACATGATATACAAAAAGGTGAAGAATTATGGGAATATTTACTCCATAACATTATTTGTCTGGAGAAGTTCATTTCGCAATTATTTTGTTCTGCCCATTACATGGAACTACCGGTAGGTGTCTTGTAACATAGTCTGACCAATTGATTGTGATTGAGTTTTCTAGAGAGGGAATGCGTCGAAGCCACTCGTATATCTATAGGTATATGTGCATGTGTATTTGTGTGTGTGTGTGTATGTGTGTGTGTGTGTGTGTGTGCATGTGTGTGTGTCTGTGTGTATGTGTGTGTGCATGTGTGTGTGTTGTGCTGTGTTTTTTAGCGTGATGTGCACGCTCCTGTGTGTGCCGGTCTGCCTTTTCTCCACACCATTTTAAATCCACGTTGTTTCGTCTTCCCCCGTTTTTAGCAGTTCATCAGTATGTGTATTCGTGTGTGTGTGTGTGTGTGTCCGTGCGTGCGTAAAAGTGTGTGTGAACGTGTATGTCTGTATAGAAACTGTACAAGATTTAAGTGAAGTTACTTAAGTGCGTGTACATATGAGAAAGAGAGAGAGAGAAAGAGAAAGAGTGAAAGAAAGAGAGAGAAAAAGAGAGAGAGAAATGGAGAGATAAAGAGAAAGAAAGAGAGAGCGTGAGAAACAGAGAGAGAAAAAGAGAGAGAGTAGAGAACTTGAAATCATCCTCGAGCGGTGATATGCCGCTCTTGTCTCTTTCAATAGGATTAGAGTTAGGGTCAGGGTTAGAGTTAGGATACTCATATGAAAACATCATCATCGCATCTACTCTTATTCATGAACAAATCTCAATTAGACGCCTTAAAATTGCTCTAGTTCTGAGTCTCACTATCACCGATAATCTTTATATATCTAGGATAATCTCCTAACGACTACTAATTGTCACAATAGACTATCAATATTTGTTAGGGACAGAAGGTACTTTGGCCACAACAGATATTGATATTCTACAAAACTCAGGTGAGGCTAACGATAGTGTGCCGCTCTTACATTTGGGATTATGCTGCTGCTGCTGCTGCTGCTGCTGCTGCTGCTGCTGCTGTTGCAGCAAACGAATATCATAGACTGCATCCAGCAAAGAGCCACCAATCTTCTGCCAATATGAAGTTACACGTGTGCTGTAGCTTCTTTCTTACGGGTTTGCTACCGTCTATCTTTGCCTTCTCTTCCACTGTTATAATGTCTTCCGCTATTCAGAATTTGCTTGGGTTCATATCACTTCCTCTCAGTCACTCCTGGGTGAAGGATTCGACTTACAAAAGTTCAAAACAAGCAAAATCTGTTCAAACTCACCAACCTAGCAGAACCTGTGAAACCAATGGAATCATATAAAAGAGGAATGTTCAGGAAAATATATATTTTTAATACTTCATCTTTTGCCTTTTATCTTTTATTTGTCTCAGTCATGAGACTGCAGCCATGCTGAGGCACTGCCTAGAAGAACTTTTAGTGGAGTGAATCGATCCCAGTACTTCTTAAAATTTTTTTTTATTTTCATGATGTACTCACAATATGGAAGTTTTGTATCTTAAAAGCAAAGTTTTTTCAGTAATCTAAAAATTATATTGGAATCACTTCTTTTTATTTAAGTCAATTAGATAGTTAATACTTTCCTATTGCAATACATTGGGAGTATTACTTTCTTTTGTATTTGCCATAGGCTTTTTTAATGTACAATCTGTAATGTTTTTTCTTCAGTTTCATATCATCCACCCAGGTTTGACATTCCTTAGTTAGTAATCAAATATACCTTTAGACTATAATGAGATAATTATCGTTTGAACAATTGCTGGCATTTTTACACGTTTCGTCTACCAGAAATGATAATGTACCGATAAAGTATTTAGATGTTCCAGTAGCTTCTTGAAAAAATTCCGCCTTTATCTACAACGAAGGAATAGTCTGAATACGAATGTTTGAGTAGTTACAGACTTATATACTCCAATAGATAGCTATTGGAGCCGTCAGAGGAGTTACTGTATGGTCTTTCGTCCTGCTAGAAATCGCTGCAGAATCACGCTCACTATGTCTTAAGAAAGAAAAAAGCATTAAAGGAGATCTTACACATTAGTACAAAGATTGATCTGAATGAATCAAGATGACTCTGAATAGATCTAAACAACAATAACAACAAGACCATCCCGATTCATTTAGGTTAAATTATATTAAAAAAATCGATTGGACAATTGGAATTAAAAAAGCAATATTCCCCGAATTGCAAAACTGCATATATCAAGAACAATAGATTTACGGTAAGTAGTGTCACTCACCAAGTACCATAGAACTCATTGAACAATGCTAACATGTAAGCTAAGCAACAAACACCAAAAATGTGTCCCTTCGATTCCCTCGACTTGTTAGATATGGTGATCCTAGACGGTTGATCCGTTATAAGCAGCGACCAAATCTTTCTAAAATCGCATTCTAGGATATTGTTATCTTAAAGACATTGTATCTGAAAACAGTAGACGGGATGGTCACGACTGAAACCACTTTTGACCATATATCTTCTTGATGAGATCGGGCCTGTTACTAAATAAATACAAAAACGTATTTAGCATTTGCAAATGGCATGAATGTAATGACATGCCATTTAGCCTGCGAGAAATATCTCTCTGACAGGTGTACTGACCATATCTTCCCAAAATCATTAACTTGTTTCTAACAAACCTGAAGTAAACCTCTTCATTCCTACTACCAGCAAGAATATGATTATTGTAATTTGATTTTAAATGTATTAGACCTCGGTTGTAGTGTGAGTATTCGGTCAACTTTAGCCACCCAGACCGTTCCTGAACACTGAAGGCAGAATAGCACTAAAGTAATAAACCAAAGACGAAATCAGTGAATTGCAATTGTCAGCAGTTAATTTAGAGTGTACTGAATCACGTACGTATTTTCCACAGAGGATCATTCTTAGACCCCACTCATAAAATCTAAAGGTAGTATAGTACTATATTATTATACTATATAGTACTATATTGGATTAAAGGCCGTATAGTTGTATAGTAGCTTTAAAGAATTTAACGTGAGGCCTTTCATAATAAGATATCAATAGCACAAGCTAATCTTACAAGATTGAATACAGCACTGTTTGTAGCGTTTGTGTACTTAGAAATATGCGAAAATATTTACTCCACTGCCTCTCTACTTTATGAATTCTAGTAAGTCTGTTTTCTGTTAACATCAGAAGTAGAGGTAGTGGTACTAGTAACAGACATATCTGCAGCGACATTACAACACACACAAACACACACACACACACACACACACACACACACACACACACACACACACACACTTTGGGCAAGATTAATTGGGGCAAGTTTAATTGACAAGTATAATTGATCGAAATAGAAAAGAAATTAAAAAGCAGAATAGAGGGCTATAGCCACTATCCGATTAAAGCTGTGTGAGTGAATTTGGTTCATGGAAACTAAAGAAAACCGTCGAAAGTATTTTTTGTATGTATATATCTATGTGTGCGTGTCAATAGGTATATGATTGTCTCACCACCGCGGCATGACATCCGGTGTTAGTATATTTACGTCCTCGGAACTTAATAGTTCGGCAAAAAGAACAATATCATTAAGTACCAGGCTTTAAAAGAAAACACCGAGTCGATTCGTTCGCCTACAATCCTTAAATTTCTTCATGGCGATGCCCAAGGATGGTCGCAGTCTAGTGACTGGAACAAGTAAAACATAATAGATATATATCTTTTATCTTTCATCTCCTACTTGTTACAGTCATTTGACCGCCACCATGCTGGAGTATCACCTTGGATAGTTTTAGAAGAACAAATCGAGCCAATGATTTGTTTTTAAGTCTAGTACTTATTCTGTCGGTCTCTTACGGGGACGTGTCACGTGGTAGTGGGAAACAAACACACACACAAACACACTCACGGTTGGAAAGGTGATCTAGAGTGAAGTAAAAATTGTGTTTAATTTAGACATAAGGTCAACAGTTTCAAGGAGAATAGATTAGTCGTTTCCAACAACTCAAGGAATTATATACGTACTTATTTAATAAACCTCTAAGGGATGAAAGATAAGATTGACTTCGGCAAGATTTGAACTCAGAATGTAAAGAGCTTGAATGGATAGTGTTCGGAATAGATATTGTGTTCGATGATCTCACCTTATGAGTGATCCAACGTTGTAACGAAACGAGGTAGTACCTATCGTCGACAAACAGAAACATCAGAAATGCAAACGTAATAAGCTACGATTTCTAGTGTATAGGGTAACACCAGAATACGAGGAAACTGAGTGTTTAACAGACATGTGCATCGTTAACACGGTTTTTAAACCGACTCAGTGTGAAACAGTATTACACAGTTAGACGTTTGAATTGAAGCGGGGTCCCATACGCTTTATGTCTACTTTGAGCAATAGCCACAAGCTTGAGTCGACCTGAACTTTGATAAAAGATACTTGTCAAAGATGCTGGGTTGTGAGATCGAATCCTAAGTCTAATGAAATGAAAGAAAAGTTTCTAATCACTTCACCATGCTTACCTCCTATAAGGATTATGAAAATACGAAAATAAGAAACTGCGTGGAGACATCTTATTGTCTGAACAGTTGTAGACTTAATCTGTAAAGAAATCTGTGATCAAATGTCATGTATAATATTTGACTTTCATAACATCTACATTTTATCGTTTCATATTGTCAACCTATACATGGTGTCGTGTGCCACCACGAAAGAAAAGGATTATTACAGATATTCAAGGCGGTATTGACAGAACCGCTAGACTATCGAACAAGATGTGTTGCAGTATTTGTTCCATTTTACGCAATGTGCTCAATTCCACCCGACGTCAACTTTGTCCACGATAAAGAATTGGTAGAAATGTTTCGGTAATGAACAAGATGCGTTGGTGTATCTTCTGATTCTACGAGTTTTCATGGCAATTATTGCAATGGCATTGATGGCAAGTTGTTTCAGCCTTAGGCTATATTTCTGATAATACCGGAGAACTTAGTTCATAGACAACCATTGCTAATTTAAGAAAAATAGAAAATATGCCGAGGCCTACGCCCTGAAGGGCATCTTCCTTGGTGTTAATTTGCAGCCAACTCCTGAGGTCTTAGAGATATGTTTATCGAAAATGTAGACGATTTTAAAAAGATGCAAAAGTGTTAATTTAAATTCTTAAATCTATTCTAAATGCTAACACATTTTTATTTCTTTCTCTCAAAGAATATTTTCCTGAACAAGTGAAATGGATTAGAGATTAATGGAATGCCTACGGAGATCTTTCTTTTTAATTATTTTATTATAATATTGCTTTTCCGGCTCTAAATATATCTCTTAGATGTGTGCCTGTGTATGTATAAACACATGTAGGCATGTGTGTATGTAGCTGTGTGTATGTGGCTGTGTGCATATACTTGTGTGTGTATGAATGCGTGAGTGTGTGTGTGTGTGTGTGTGTATGTGTGTGTGTGTGTGTGTGTGTATGTGTGTGTGTGCGTGCGCGCGGTCACACGTGCGTGTGTGTCTTGATAGCATATAGTTCAAGATGGCAGATGTTGAAGGAAATTCAATTATCAATACAGGCGAATCTGATTTACCAATACGAATTTTAGCTGATTGAGATTTTGATCAAATTTGGTAAAGTTCATCCACTGTATGCCATAAACTAAGAAGGTAATATTATACCAAGTCACTATAGTATATCACATGCATACACACTCACATTAATGTGCATGTATACACTCATACGCACTATATATGTGTATATATATATATATATATATATATATATATATGTCTAACGTAAACAATGCGATAGATGATGGAAAACAGGTAATAGGTGTATATGCATTTGTTTGCTCGGACCACGCTTGTGGAAAGACTCTGAATGAAGGTGTATAGCAGAATATTGCGAGTTGCATATATAACTACACATACTTCATGCAGCAGAAACACGTGTCGGTCATTTTAACTAATTAACTGATAAATTAAAAGAAAAAGTTGAAGATATGGACTTTCACATATCTTTCACATAGCTGACGTGGATTCATAAGTTTGTGTATATCATAAGATGTTATGGATACGAGTGATACTCATGTATTTGTGTGATAGGAAGTTCAGCGTTAGTTTATGGGAGAATGTATTTCTTGTGCATAACGTGCAAACCATTTGCAAAATATGCATTATTCTGTAACATTATAATTGCTTTTATAATTTATTCCAGAACAATCCACGGAAATACTACTATCACCGATGTAGTATTTCCGTACTGAGTTCTATTTGTTTGCGTCAGCAAACCGATAGATAGACAGAGAGACAGACAGTCTGACAGACAGACAGACAGACAGACAGACAAATAGATAGATAGATAGATAGATAGATAGATAGATAGATAGATAGATAGATAAATAGATAGATAGATAGATAGATAGATAGATAGATACGACAGGCTTCTTTCAGTTCCTGTGAACCAAATCTGCTCACAAGGCTTTGGTCTACCCGGGGCTATAGTAAAAGTTAATTGCCTGAGATGCCACGCAGTGAGACAAAACTGGGAATCATGGGTGTGAGAAGCAACGTTATTACCACACAGCCACGCCTGCGAATATGGATGCGTTAAATTCAATGCAGCTGGAGTTGTTGTCTTTTTTTTATTTTGCCATAAATAGATTGATTTCTATAATAGCAATGATAGGAATGTGGATGGAAGTTATTAATCGTAACAAATGATTTTGGTTAGATTTAACAAACCTAAATACGTCGAAAACTGGTGAGGAATAATTGTGTGGGTGGGTATTGTTTTCTTGGGGATTGTTGGGACTCAAATAGTAACTGTTGCGTATAGCTAGGCACTCACTTGAATTATAGAAAACAAAATAATTCTGATAAACATCCCAATGCAAGAGATAGGTTTTCATTGGCCTGAGTCAGTGACATAATAACGATTCTTTGAGAAAAGAATGTACATTACATTGTATCATTTACCAAATATTGAGATTTTGGTTCGAATCAGAAAACAGAATAATTAACATTTCATCGTGTTAAGTGCTGCAGAGAAAATGACAGCTTTTTGTGTTTTAAAATGTACTGCTTGATTCGTAATAAAAACAATATTTTCGTCCCGCTTAAGTTGCTGCTTATATCAATGAAGTAGCTGAGCGCGGAGTAAATTACTCTGTAGGTTGTATCTTTATACCTCACCACAAAATTGATATATATTTCGGTGTATTTTCACTTTACTCCGACGAATGTAATTTTCTATAAATTCAAAATTCTTTGTAACTGAAATCGGTCTCAGATGTCAAATCTAAGCAAATATTTTCATATTTAGCTGGAGGTAGCTGTATAAAACTCACTGCAGAGTTAGAACTATGAATATATTTTGGTGTAGAATATGAAAGGATCAAATACTGATATCTACTAATTATCAGTTTCTTATCAAGAGATCTGTAAGTACTTAAGACAACTAGATTCAAAATACTGTATACATTTTTCTAAAATCATATAAGCTTTATTATTAAGAATGTGTATAGTAGGAAACTTCATTTTATATTGATTCAGTAGATTTTATCCTCAATAAGTACACTATTATCTGCATGATTTCATGTTCAGTAAGGCGGCAATAAAAATTACATTAGTATATATAGCTGACATTAGGCTAATAATACAACTGACATTAAGCTGTATTGTAGTCACAAAGTGCAACAGTAGAATTCGAGGAAATTAGTGATGGCCTGCACTCACAAGAAGTAAATGGCTCCGCAACTGCATAGTTTTGAATTCGATTCCATTGACCTACATTTTGATCATATGACTTCTAACATCAAGCTGACCTAATGTTATAATGGGAGAGAAATTTGATGAGCAGAAACTGTAGAAGTAAAAATAAATAAATAAATAAAATAAAATAATATAAAACAAAGAAAGAAATGCTGTCAGAACCATTCTTCCTCATCTGTGATAAACTTAATCCGTCGCCTTGCTTCCCATTCTAACTGACCTTAAAATGCCTTTCGCCAAGTCCCTTTCTGGATACATGCAGACAGTATTATGAGGATAGCTTCCTTCAGATACTTAGTCTCGTATACCCTAAAAAGAGAGCATCACCACTTCCTTCAGCCTTAAAAGAAAACCATTAACAAAATATATAGAATACAAAAGTTTGCAAAATAAAATAAAATCACTCCGGTATCCGAAAAAGGTGAATTATAACGGTTCAGGTAAGATCTTTGTTGAGATCCTCTCTGAACTGTTAGAATTTTCTCTTCCACATGGCAACGTGTTCTTATACAACTTAACGTACCTTTCATATGTCGTAGCTATGACTACCCAATATTATATCTAAAGAGATACCAGAAATACCCGAAATATTGTACTTTCATATCAGTTTTGGAACTATATGAAACTATGTAGCAAGAGAGAGAGAGCCAACGCCGGAGCACATCTGTAGAAATAGCAACCAAATATCCCTCAAATGTTTTGTGTGATGGTTTAAACATAGTGGAGAAGATTCAATAATATAGTCATACACAATCTTTTCAACGGATGATCGCAACTTAATGACATTTTATGATACGTTAGTTCAATCTAGGTTAATTAGGACAAAACATCAACAATAACACAGCACATCTTCACGAAATTTTTCTAGAACATATATTTTATGCTTTAGTAACTACACATAGTGTCGATGACACTTTAAAAAAAAATTCTGTAAAAGGAATGGTTTGCATTTCTCTAAGAAATACTTTCAGAGAAATGTAGTTATACTCAGCACAACACTTCGTTTCTCATAAATATCTGAGATGAGAAATTGGTGAGATGTAAATGTAACATATAACCACTGTATAGATACCTTCATCTCCCTACATTTCGAAATATTTCGTAGCCATCATATAGTCTTTTAATTCTGTTAATGTCGTTGACATCAGCTTCTATTTAACCTTTGAATAGCTCTCTATGTGTGGAGGTTTTATTCATAATGTGTTATTTTTTCTGTGAATTTACAAATCTCAGTTCAATTTACGAGCAATCTATATTAAGTATATATAGTTAATTCAGTATTCATAAACATATACGCACTCATACAGACGTCTATTATACGCACATATATATCTCTATCTATGTATATGTATGCTCTCAAACACATCAACACAACTACATACCATACGTATACGCATACACAAAGATATATATATATATA
>NC_068982.1:113337178-113339230 GCF_001194135.2 Octopus bimaculoides
CTAAAAGAAATCGAAAAACTTTCAAAATACAAAGATCCGGAAATAGAGGTAACTCGAATGTGGAATCTAAAAACAGAAAAATTCCTATCATAGTAGGTGCCTTAGGTATAATAAAAAAATATTCAGACAAATACATAACAAAAACACCAGGACTTACAAATATATATAACATACAGAAAATTGCACTACTGGGCACTGCACACATCCTACGCAAAACACTTTCAATACAGTAACCATAAGAGCATCACAGCAAACCACAGCACATACCCAAGGCGCACAGAGCTGCGCTCGGTAGTGAAGTGAAAGCACGTTATAAAAATAAAACTACTGAACAATAATAATAATAACAACAACAACATCGAAAAATACCTTAGGAATGAAAATCCAGGTTCGAAATTTCCCCAAGACACCTGACAGAATGTATGTTCCTAGAAACAAGGGTGGAAGAGGTCTCATAGGATGCAAAATCTGTGTTGTCAACAAGTAGAACAGTCTGAGGTGGTACATCAGACAGCAGAGTGAATCCTTTCTTGCCGCTGTTAGAATTAACAATATAATACCTACCGAAAATGCGATGCACTCACAAACATTTAAGAAACAAGATGAAGAAGAAAGAGTAAACAACTAGAAAATGAAGCAACTGCACGGGCAGTACCTTAGATAAATCGATGGAAAAGACAAGATCAGCATTTGGAGATGGCTAATAAAAAGTGATCTGAAAGAATGCGCTGAGGCATTGATATACAGTGCCCAGGAACAAGCTCTAAGAACTCATTACACCAAGTTCCAAATAGATGGGAATAGCAAATCACCCCTGTGTAGGATGTGTGGCAGCAGAAACAAAACAATCTCACATATTGTAAGTAAGTGTAGCAAGCTGACCCAAAAGCACTACAAAAGGAGGCACCATAACGTGGTTAAGTTCGTCCACTTAGAGGCTATATGAAAAGTACGGCCTGAACAGAGCACGGAAATGATACAAACATGAACTAGGAGTCACCGAGAAAAAGGAACAAAAGACACTGTGTGATTTTACAATCCATTGTAACTCGCTAATCAAAGCTCGGAGACCAGATATTGTTGTCATACACAAAGGAAAAAAAGATACCAAGATCATAGATATTGCAATAACTAGAGATGCTCGCATAAGTGACAAAGAACTAGAAAAGATTGAAAAGTACAGAAAACTAAAAGACGAACACGCAGCAGCGGAATTTCCGGTGACATTGATGTTCATCGAAGAAAACGAGCAACAAAATAGAGAAGAGCCAGTGAAACCTGAGCCACGCCCCTTCATCATTAAGAAAAGCAGCAAGTATTTGCACACATCGAAAAAGGTCTTGCTATGTTCGAAGATATGGATCCAAATGCTCAATGCATTTGTTCCTTATAACGTAATCCTTGACGAAAAGAAGACAGTTCAAGGCACTCTTGACCAGTTTTTTTTAATGCATCGAACAACGAGAACTGCCAGAATCAGCTGACGATGTTCACGTTCACGATCCTCAGCCATCTGCATGGACAATGTAAACACCACTAAATTTTACGTATTGGTAAATTTAAGATACTTTATTGTTATCTGTTTTTACTTTATTACAAAATAATAATTATTTGTCTGTAAGCTTAAAATAGGTTTTTATTAACCGTGTCGTATTGAAAATGCATTCATAAATAAAGTACAGCACTGGGGAAAGGATATTAGCGATGTAAACACCACCGAATTGTACGTATTGGTATTTTAAAATACTTCAGTTTTTTAGTTGTTTTTTACTGTATTACAAAATAATAAATACATTTGTTTGTAAACTTAATATAGGTTCTTATTAACAATGTCTTGTCGAAAATGAATTCATAAATAAAGTACAGCACTGGGGAATTGCTATTAGCAGTTTAGGCTTGGTTAGGCCAGGCCTAGCCGAGCCTATAGACAAGCTATCCGACTTAAGTCGTGTCTCCTGGAACCAATTAACGACTTAGGGTGAGGTATATATATATATACATATATATGGGAGAATATACAAATAATGACAACAGACGAGGACAGGTGGTGTA
>NC_068982.1:113339240-113343108 GCF_001194135.2 Octopus bimaculoides
TATATATGTATGTATGTATGTATGTACATGTATATATATATAATGTTGCAGGAAATAACAAACGACAATTGAACAACTTCAAAACCTGCAGATTTTGTCTGGAAGAAAAGTTTATTGGAGGACAATTAACTTACGTAAAAGTGAGCAGGTCTCAGAATGGACGTAATTTAAAAATGTATTGTACACCTAGTTGCTCGTTGACATGAGAAGCCCACTATTGATATGACTTATTACTGAATTCCACTAAGGCACTTACACATCGGACCATTTTACCAGCTTCTCTTATTGCTAATTTAAACTTCATCCTGAAATTGCACAATATCCTGACGTATGAGTTAAGCTAATGTTTCACTTTATCGATTTTCATCATGTATTATTTATCTGAAAAGGTGGCTTTGCTGATGGATCTGCTTTTTTTAAAAATAACGTAGCTAGAACGCCTGTGGAAATGACGGCTATCTCGTATATTATTACACAACAGTTAACTTGCAATAATCATGAAACTGGTATTATTTATTGTTTTCTCTTGTGTGTCTGCATAGTGATTATATACGGCAAAAATGCAGTCATTCCAACTTGTTGCGAATGACACTAATAATCTGCAGACATAATGAACAAATAACTCATGAAGAAGTTATGGCCAAAGATATATCGGAAGTACCAATAACAGTAAGTTCAGTTTGATCTATAGGACTGGATGTTCATGCGGAGTTGGCATGGCCCCTACTCTGCATAACTTCTGCATACGAAATAAAAGTATTTTTTAGTAGCTTCTTGCTTAGACCATTATTTAGTCGACTATAAATACAGGACAAATGAAATTTTATTGGGAACTGTAAAATAGGTTTTTCTTGATAACTGAATTGCGTCTTACTTATATAATAGAATGAATGAAAAACTCCGACCAAGTGAGATTATCTAAGCAATTATCATACAGAAACTCCCTCAATGTGCCTTAAAATCTAAAACTAAGAAGCAATGCAGAAGTCTCCATTAAAACTCAGTTGACTGGAATTTGTATAGAATACTCACAAGATGGTCTGAAGTAGCTCTCATTCAAAGCCATCTGATGAAAGCAATGGGTATCGTTCATTCTTAGATCTCCTTAGCGAAGTAAATTTTACTCAGTCGATAGGACTTAAAAGTGATCAGTTCGTAGAGGAATATGATAAATTATATAATGGTACAAATTTTGAATAACAACAATTTGGATGAAAAAATAATTAAATGGAGCTTTCTGTAGAGGAAATACAAATGGGATAAGATCTCACACATGTAATGCAGTGAGTCGAAGACGTCAAATAAACTAGAATTGTTCAAATGCGATCAATTGACAAACTTTTCCCATTGGTGCATTTAAAATCTGAAAACAAACAATAAGAAACATGTTATTAAGATTAGTGCTTCGAAGTTGTTCAGCAATAAAGATAATCCATATTAAACTAAGTCGAATCTTTAAATCCGACTAATGATAATAAGGGGCATGTTTTCGTGTTATTAAACTTCTTTTGCGAAATATTTTCCAACAAAACATTTTCGATAATACTAAGAGTGACTAATATTTATTTAAGAACAGAACCAACAAAATTCTATGAATATCAACAATACAACGGAGGAGGATGCTAAAAAGGAGCATTCTACATATAATATAAATTCGATAGGGTCACACGTATTTATGACAGTGAGTTATAAACTTCATCCCACTGAGATCATCCAATCAACCATTAGAAAAAATTCTCTCCGGAAGTGATTACAATCTGCATAAATAACAAAGATGATAACGCCAGCAGGTGGGTATAAGGTTGTTTGTTCGGTATTCAGTATTTTTCTTCATGCTTGCATGGAACGTCTAAGGAAACGATGACTAACTTGTATATTTTAAGGTATAAGTTAACCAATTATATAAAGTAGTGAGATTGATTTATAAATCATCATATTTATCTGCGTGGTAAGTAAATACGAAAGAAACTCATACAAACTATACTAATATTCTGTAATCATAATGGCACAAGGCCAGATATTTTAGGGGAGGAGTTAAGTCGATTACATCGACCCCTGTGCTCAAGTGGTAGTTACTTAATCGATCCTCAAAGGATGAAAAGCAAAGTCAACCTCGGCAGAATTTGAACTCAGGACGTAAAGACAGACGAAATGCCGCTAAGCATTTTGTCCGGCGTACTATCAAATCTGCTAGATCGCCGCCTTCTGTAATCATAATAGACAAATATATCGTAAAGAGAATTATGATAACGACATACTATAAGTAAAGACATACCGTAGCATAAGATTTTAGGTTTGTTTGGGAGAACGATTAAGGAGCGTAGGGTAGGCAATGTTTCTGTTTGTCTGTGATAATCTGGGATATATAGCTATGGTAATCAGCGGCTAAGGTTCTAAGTTACTTTTATTTGATGTCTCTATACTTGTTGACAGAAATGAGATGCAGAAAAATATCGAAAAGCTATCAAGATGTGGGTTATGAATATAGAAAGAATACCAGTAATGATTTGTAAACTAGGTACGAGAAAGAACATGAGCAGAGACATAAAAACCATATCAAGACTCACCTATCTACACACCATCCAAATTAGAGCCCTAAAATTTAGAAGTCACATCATGCGCCAAACATTTTTAATGTAATAGCATAATGGATGCCGAGTATTTTGCGTAAAGTATGTGCTGTGCGAGTTTTACAGAATCAGATCTTTAAAATACCCCATGACCCACACAACACTTATACATAACTGATCTTCGGCATCACAATACTATACATGTGGCAAAGTCTACACAATAATCATCGAAGCGTCATAAAACATATGAAATGTATCTTACATAATCGCCGCACGATATCATAGCACGAATCACACATGACACATTTAACTCAAAACCACCCGGTTAGGAAGAGTGTATTCTTTATACGTGGATACGAAGGGAATTTCAAATATCCTGATAACCAATTTCTGAAACGAATCGATTACGGTAATCAACGCTTTCATTTTCTCCACTTCTACTACTCTTCGTCCTTATGTTGGTATGAAGTCTAAGTGATTTAAATAACCGTACATATAAAGGCTGCAGTCACCATGAATTTTCTAATGACATTAAAGAGGATGTAAGTAAAACCAGACTGCATTCTCAGCTTGATACTAAATTACCACTGCATTGCCGCACACGTAACACGCTAATAACTCAAATTAATAAACCACATTATCTAGCTCCCCGAAGACAAATTCTCATTTTAATTTATATAAATCAAATTTCCTTTAAAATATTTTCGGACTATTTACAGGTCTGATCAGAAACTGTAATGCACTAAAAGGAATATATCTGTTATAAGAGATATTAGTAAAAATATTTATAAAATAAATACAGTTAAGGTAAAACAAAAAAAGAAAGAATATGGAAATTGAGATATATCTTAATAGCTATATATTAATATATTAATACGTTAATGGCAAATATGTTACGCTGTCACGTGGTTAGTTGGTATAATTAGCTTGTAGCCGACATAATAGAATAGGTGCTTTTATCATCATCATCATCGTTTAACGTCCGCTTTCCATGCTAGCATGGGTTGGACGATTTGACTGAGGACTGGTGAAACCGGATGGCAACACCAGGCTCCAGTCTGATTTGGCAGAGTTTCTACAGCTGGATGCCCTTCCTAACGCCAACCACTCAGAGAGTGTAGTGTGTGCTTTTACGTGTCACCCGCACGAAAACGGCCACGCTCGAAATGGTGTCTTTTATGTGCCACCCGCACAAGCCAGTCCAGGGGCACTGGCAACGATCTCACTCGAAAATCCTACAGGAGCCAGTCAGGCGGTACTGGCAACGGCCACGCTCAAAATGGTGCATCTCATGTGCC
>NC_068982.1:113343726-113352470 GCF_001194135.2 Octopus bimaculoides
ATATATATATATATATAGCCGATGTTGATCCGTTTATGTCCCATAAACTAGTGGTTCGTCAACGTGATAAATTAAGTACGAATCTTAAAAAAATAAGTATGCAGATGGATTTTTTCGACTAAAATTTTCAAGGCAGTGCCCCAGCATGGCAGCAGTGGAATGACAAAAACAAGTAAAGCATAAAAAGTATCCTAGAAATACAATTCAGACGTTTTCATTGGTCCACGACTACGTAGTTTTGAAGAAATTAAATGGTCAATTGAATGTTATTTTATCTAACACGGGACGAAATAAAGAAGTCATTCACATCAGAGCGTTGAATAAAAATTTCGATATGGACCTCTACTTCCACTTGCTAGAAATATTCGACAAATCTACATCGACCTCCTTACATATAGAAGACCACATTCCATAATATAGCTCTCGATATAGCACTCCTAAGTGAAAGGTAGTATAACAGTGGTTTGAGTCCCTTTGATCATAAATATGCTCGAACACGACTGACATGAAGCTAAACAAAATCAATAAACATTCTAACCGCCAAAAATATATAACAGTGATTTGTTAAACTACAAACGTCCGACAACAAGAAATTAACTAGGATTACATCACTACCATATCTTACGTGTTTCATCATCTTCAGAGAAAAATCATTTGAGAGATGGAAGAAACTAAACCAGATGTTATTTCTTAATACTTCCGTACACTTTAGCCACTGTATTAATGTTTTTATAGATGCTCTGAAGCACGCGAGTTATATTAAATTCCTTAGTTCAAGTGAACCACAAGACACTGTACTAAATTGCACTTTATTCTAATATACGATGGTATACGTGATCTTGTGCGGTAACTACAGTGTTTAGCTAGATAATATATATAGACAACTTCTAAGTAGTTTAAAGAAGTCAATAATTAAGACTTGTTTAAAAATATTCAAATGCCATGAAGAAAGTTTATCACTGTAACAGAAACAATAATGACGAGAAGATGCTCATACTATATGGACTAAATTTCAAAAATAGGTTGTTTCTTTCTCGCATCTATATATATCTCTGATCGTTGTAATAAGTAAAACAATGACTCGTTCGTTTTAAATAAAGATTAGGTTTGTGTGAACGACGAAGAAAGAGGAGACTTTGGTAGAAAGGGGAGAGCGTTAGACCAAGTGTCTTTTATAATTTAGATACCACAACACGTTCTGACTTGAAATTATCTCTATCTGATTTGTTTCATTCATCTAATATCAGTAGAATTTGATATACTGGTGCCAAACGAACCTGTTAAACTCTTGATAGTTGGTAGTCCTACGTTAATGCTCGAAACATTTCTTTGCAATAAAGTTTCAGTACTAATTAGGGATTAGATAACTGAAAATAGATTTAACTCCAAAAGTACTGTGATTGTGTGATGTGAGAGCTAATGAGATAGATTATTTACAATCACTCTACAAGTGGATAGGGATTAACGTGGTAGTATCAGAAAGTTTCCGGACTCGTTCTGTAGCACGACAACAGACGGCAGCACACGGTTGCGTGCGCAATGAGAGATAGCAGTGACCTTTATGGGGCAGTGTGCTGAGTGACATCGCTGTGTTTACATTGCAAGTTGTGAAATTTGTGTTTTTCTGATCACATGTATGCTGTAGTCTGCGATTTTTGTCATGGACAGGAAGTTGCAATAAAGAGCAAACGTGAAATTTTGCGTTAAACTTGGAAAGTATGTTACAGAGCATTGAGAATTCTTCGTCAAGCTTATGGCGACGAGGCAGTGGGTCGTACGCAATGTTTCAAGTAGCACGGCGTTACAAAATCAGAACATCCTTGGAAGATGATGAGCGATCTCGAAGACCTGCTACGAGCGTCACCCCAGGAAATGTGGAGAACATTTTAAAATGCATCAGCTTGTGCATGGGCATCGTCAGGGGACAATCAACGACGTTTTGAGGGAAGACATTCGGTGAAAGCGACCGGATCTGTGGATTACGAAGAATTGGATTCTTCAAAACGACAATTCACACTGTCACCGAGCTCTCCTCCTAGTGAGTTTCTCCCCCAATACAACATGGTATTCGCACTTGCCCTATTCACCAGATTTAGCACCTGCGGACATCCATCCCTTCCTTAAGATGTAAATGCAGCTCAAAGGTCGCCGTTTTAACACCGTTGTCGAGATCCAGAGCGACTCGCTTATGGAAAATTACTTCCAGTCCGGATTCCAAAACTGGCAGGAACGCTGGTGCTGGGGTATTGCTGGGCAAGGTGACTATTTCGAAGGAGATGATGTTGAAACTTCTTATTAGAGATAACTAGTCCGGGAACGTTTTGATACCATCTTGTACATTAAAACTTATTGACATTTCCTACTAATTTCAGAAATTTTTATAAATTCAGAACAGTAACGTTCTGGAAAATTAAACGAAATATTTCCTTTTATTAACAAAAGGTGTTTTATATCGTATCAATTACATGGGGTATATTTTTGTAAATAATTCGCTTCGTCCAGTCACTTGATTACAATTATTTGATCATATCTACATTAAGGCATAATCAAGAAAAGGTTGAAAGCAATGTTGTTGGATAATTTGTTGTCAAATTATGGGTGGTATATGCAGCATAATTATTTAGAGTAAGTCAGGTTGGTGGAAAATTCAGTTATGATATAAGCATTAGTATTAATATTAAACAACCTATGTAAGGTAAAACAGTATATTTTTGTTTTCATTCATTGACATAGCCTTACACAAATTGCTTAATCGAAGGTTTTTGCAAACATTTTTCTCATTTATTAAGATATTTATATTCTCAAGATATTTAACAAATATTCACATTGTACTGTATTTTCAAAAATATGTTGCACCATTAATGATACTTTCATATTTTGTTATTACATCAACGTTTTGCCAGTATTATGTCTCTGGTACAGATAGAAAAAGTCTCTTCCATTAGATGAAACGGCAGTTCCCCGTGTAAACACCAGAACATCCATATAAAGAATTAATTACACTTGTTACAAATATTTTCAACTCCGTCACTCTTTTTCTTCTCCTTCCTCTTTAGTCTCATATTCTACCTACCTTTGTCTTATCCAATGTACACAATAGTTTTCTATGCTTCTCTCTCTTTCATTGCTTGAATTCATTAATACTTATATTTATAACCACTTCACTCATTGTTTCCCAGCCACATCATCGAGCTTTGATGTTCTTGTAATTGCGTTTCCGATAATTGTTTTTCACCTGCATCCTCTCATATATATTCGTTAATTCCACATTTACGCTCAAATTGAACTAATACTAATTATATTTTATTAGTTGCAACAAATAACATCTGAAACCCATTTCTCTCAATCTTTTTCGTCATTTTTGCCCTTTCATTAATCTCCGTATTTAATCTCCATGTATTTATCTTTGTATTCTTGCTTCATTGTTTATATCCTAGACCTTCAGTAACAATTTACTAATTTGTACTTTTATTAATCATAGTGTTGGGAAATTTGTTTTATTAAACTGCTATTGATATTATATTTTTGCACTTTAATATGCCCAAATAATACACACACACTTTACTTTTGTTATAAATACTGTATAACAAGCTTCTCCTAGCTAGATTAATTCTATTATTTGACGATGATTCATATTTACTACATGTCCACTATTTTCCCGTCATTCCTTTGTTACAATGTGCTCTGTGCTCAATCCCCAAAACTCATAAATCTTTGTAGACTCTCTAATAACTCCTTTGGCAGTTACACTTAGATTGTTTTGCTAATAATGTCTAATAAGACAGAAACAAGTCTGTAGCTGTCAGAATAATACTAAAGCTCTATTATGTCAAGTATTGCTGTTCATACTTTATTATTTATCTGAAAGTCTGTAATATGATAAAAAGCAGAAACATAATTTGAAACATAAAACTCAATATATTTTTTTCTAATGAAACTACATATTTGTTAAAGCTTTATCCAACTAATGTAGCGTACTTGAACACATTTCCTGTAGCTGTCACTTCTATTATTAAATACTATGATACATCTCAAGTGAATCATCTACAAAAATTTTCCATTTACATAAATGGTTAATGGAGTGCGAATTTGCGGATGTACAATTGTAGTAAACAATTATATAAATCAACGAATTCTTTGGAGCTATGCAGTTAAATAGGAAGCATTTGAAGACATTGATATATTAGATTAGTTACGTTTCGGTTGGTTAGTTTGGGCGATTTCTAATTGAAGTTTACGATATGTTTATACGTGTTTGTGTGGATTTTCGCTTTTGCTGTTGTCATTGTGTTTGACCTCAGGTTACTCTTCATTAAGTAAACAAATTTCAAAAGTATTCCATGATCAACCCCATCTTTTTTTCCTTAAATGTAGTACGTTTTGGATTACATTATCCAATAGATATTTCGTTTTAAAAACTCTACAGTTTGAAATATTTGCGCTACAACTGCTGTTTCTTGAAGGTCGTGTTGCCACGTAATACTTTCCTCGTTGGCTCGTACGTATTTAAAAGCATGTGATATTTTCTTCTTAGAAAAATAATAGTGAATGACATTGTAGACGATAAAATACTGTTGATGAGTATATAAGAGGGGGTACCCAAAAGTAACCAGAAACGTCCACTTTATGCGACACTCAGACATCCTTCTGCCGACCAGCCTCGTCGGCTCTAATCCTACTGCCATGAGGTGCGTTTTTTTTTTTGCAGTGCTTCTCCCCTGTTCGACAATTTTTGTGAAGGCTGAAACGAAGGAACAGCGTGCTTCCGTGAAATTCTGTTTTGTCTCCCACTTTACCCTTAAAGGTTTAATTTTGTTTGAAAATAACACATCACTTTTAGAATGCGTTCTCACACTGAGTGAAGTATCTGTAGGATCTAGTGAATGACTTATCTAAACATTCACCTGAGAAGGCGCATTTTACACCTTGGATGTATGATAATGATTACACAAAACCGCAGCAATATACTAAAGGTGTAAAAGTGTGTAGAAACATTTGTAGTGATTTTAAATAAAGAACGTCGTTCATTCCATTTTCTATCATTTATCTACGAATACTATTGAATTTCTGTTGTATATCATCAGATAGCTCGTCCAATAACTGTGTGAGCTTTGCATAACATTCTAGATGTTTACCTAAATATTATGTGCGTCTGTGTGTGTATGTCTGAGTGTCTGTGCACCTGTGCGCCTGTATGTGTTTATATATATATATATATATATATATATATATTATTTATATAACGCATTTCCTCTACCAGTACCTAAATTCGTGGTTTCTTTCGATAAATAATAAATTAATTCTAGATAAAAGGATGCATTGTTCTTCATTAATGGAACGCTTCTTTTGGGCTAATAATATATTTCAGGCTTCAAGTGTTTAATGGAAGCTAGTGTAGTTTTATGTCTGAATTTAATGCCATCTTACTAGAACTATCTGCTGCGTTGTGATGTTACTGTGAACATTGACCTACGTTAAATATCAGATATATAATTTTCATTGTCTTTTCATTGCTACTTTTGAGACATGCAACAGCTACAAATTGTTTAATAGTCAACGATATCTACCTGTTTGAACACAGTATACGCACAACTGCCTCTTCATGCGCTGTGTCACCCTCATGATCTACAGTGTGTTACTAACATAGAAACGAACGGCACACATTCGAGAGTCATACGACACATTATGCATTCCAGTTCTGCAAGCCGTTGGCATGAATACCTGTACTGATTCCATGGCTGTTTGTTTCATAGAATTCAAACCTGTTTGACATTTTATGATAAAATAAAGAAAATACATCCCAACTGATTTCATAGCGTCTTTGTTTTGTTTCTTTTTAAAAAATACACTGTGATTAAATAACAAGCGTGACCTTTTCAATGGGAGACTATTCTTTGAAGCGGAATATTATTTTGGATTGAGACATATGGAAATAAACACTATATTTTAGAATCGTTATGTTATTGACATTTATTTCACCTCGCAGCTTTACCATATTTAAAGAACAGTTTAAAAATTAGAATTGATGGTGTGTTTTAGTTTTTATTTCAAATAGAATATTACATATAAACTCTACAAGTTTTTCTAGCAATTAATATGTTTCTTATTTCTTTTGTAGCAATTTTATTTCTCCTATAATTTATTATTATGATGCCATCAGCTAACCTTCTTTACATGCCTATGAGTTAAAATAAAGCTAAATAGGTGCAGATCTTCTTCATCTTTATTTTGCAAACCTCAATTCCATTGATGGAAAGTATGCTACCCAAATGTCAATATTCAACTTTTTTTCCGTTGATAATGAAATGAATGTAATTTAATGTCACTTAATATCCTTAAAATCTGAATGACATTTGTAATGACACAATGCAGTAAGTTTTTCAAAGTGTAAATTATTTCTTTTTTGTATAGTATCTCGTTGACGTCATATTTACTCCGAGATCATATAGGACCAGCGAAAACGTGCCTATCTACTGTTTATGTCTTGACCAAATTGTTTATTAACCGGCAGTTTAGCACTCAAAGCAATATTTCCTATTTGAAAAACAAATTATTTTCCTGAATGATAAAAATACATCTCGAAGCTTTATGCTGGTGATGAGAACATTGTTTTTGTCTTGACAAGGCACAACATTCTTGTATTGTAGAATAAAAATGGGAAACTATGAAAATCATATAGTTTTATAGATAAATGCTTTTAAGTGATGTGACCTTACACACAACCAACAACATTCGTTCAAAGCTACACGTTGCTCTACTTTATAATAATCATGTTGAAACGTACTTGTAATGTGATATTCATTCATCACGCTAGACATCCATCATATCTTGAAAATATTAGGATCGAATTATGGTTAAAATGGATCTCAGATACAATATGGATCATTGTACATGTAAGGCAGAAGAGATGCTGTTTTTATGTTGTTTTTTTTTTCTTTTTAGTAATACTTCTTTCTGTCCTTTAAAATTAAGCAATTCACGAGTGAATTGTTAGGATATCCCTGAAAATAATGTTAAGATACCAGGTAATATTTCGTCTATTCCTTAATAAACTCTCCAACGAATGGTGGATGTTATTAATATAGATATGTAATTGATAATTCTGTATCATTTCACAGAAAGTTTTGAATAAATACTAGGTGACCCCCCCCCCCAAAAAAAAAAAGAAAACGGAACTTTTGAAAAACCCAACAAAAACAGGAAAAATCTAAATCAACAAAAATGTTTTATTGATAGCAAGTACACAACTTGCTTTTTAATAATCAGTAATTCAAAGTATTAATGTCTGAAAATTACGTCCTGTAGATGGTATCCTCTTATACATACGCATTCTGTCAATCTGCCGTTGAGGTTCCCCATTCTCGGGGTAACATCTCAGTTGGTATACCATGAATTTCATTTTGAATTTTTGTTTCAGTTCATCCAAAGTCTTTGGCCGAGCCATGTTGACTTGACTCTTAAGGTAGCCTCACAAGTAAAAAATCACAAACGGACAAATCCGGGGCGAGGGTGCAGTGAATAATGTCAAATCTTCAGATGGCACGGTTACCGAACAAATCTTTACAGCTGTCATTGATTGCCTTGTAGTGTGCAATGTCGCACCACTGTAAAGTTGCAGAAAATTGTTCAATGGAAGTGCAACAAAAGATTGCAGTATCTCAACATATCGATCCAAAGTTACAGTAGTTGTGATCCTCCTATCATTTTCGAAAAAGTAAAGTCTGATGACCCCGTGTCACGAAACTGCACACCATACCGTCACCTTACTGCTGTGTAAAGGGAGTTCATGATGTTCTTTAGGGTTGTTCTCTGCACAGCAACGACTGCTCTGTTTGTTGACCAATAAGTTGCGGAAGCTCCGTTTGAAATGCATATATTATTGTACCTTTATTCATGGAAAAACAAAGAATGCGATATGTACGAGTAAACTTATAACAGAGTGAACTATTTATTTTTTATATCTCACTGTATAATATATTATTATATATATATCAGATAATCATGTATTCATACATCCATAAATACATACACAAAAACGTGTGAGGTAGGAAGGTGTGTAACTTTCGCTCATACATTTCGGCAAAGCACAATGCAGCAAATTCGCAAAATCGTTGGAGCGGGCGGACGAATGAACGCCTCGCACTATATATTATTTCGGATATCTGCATCTCAAGTACAAACCTCAGTGAATCTACTTTGCGTTTCACTCTTTCGGAGTCGATGTATAAAATAACACTAAATATATGTGACTAATCTTCTCCGCTTTTCTCTCTCTCTCTCATACACACATACACGCGCACGCACACAGGCAAACACACACACACACACACACTTATTCACTCATTTTCTCCTTCTGTTTCTCTCTTTCTCTCACTCTTTACTCTCTCTTCCTCTGTGCGTCTGTCTGTTGACGAAACTATGTTCGTTGTACACTCGGCACATTGGAACATGGTAACCTGGGACAACGTTGTTTCGACAATGTTGTGACGCATCATCTAGAAGTCCTTCAATCTAAACAAGCTTGTTTAGGTTCAAAAAGTTCAAGGACTTCTATGATCTGAGTTTATATCTGCCAACTGTGTGTATATATATATATATATATATATATATATATATATATATAGATATATATATATATATATACAGGCGACAGGTTTCTTTCTGCTTCCGCCTATCAAATCCATTCAGAAGGCTTTGGTCAGCCCGAGGCTATAGTAGAAGACACTTACTTGGCCATGGTTCTA
>NC_068982.1:113352718-113353516 GCF_001194135.2 Octopus bimaculoides
TATTTGCCATGCCAGACCGGTGAAATCTACTAGTTTTTTTTCTTTTTCATTTTTATTATTACCCGATTTCATTCGGGTCTACCCGGACCACATTTTAAAGATGAGGAATTTTGCCCTAGAGGCTACAATTGAGCAAACTCAACGTTGTACTGCAAGCTCCCCAGCACTTTTGACATAGGTGTGCAAATTTTCAGGTCAATCTGACCACATTTACTAACGCTTTTGCCTGCACACCTGCTTGTGAGACAACGTCCGCCTTTTTCACAAATATATAGTAGATATATATTCATACATATTTTCTGAGGAAAACATGATGACGAAGCACATTTCAGTACCTATGGAACAGTCCTAACAATGCATCACATGCTTCGTTGCCCATTATTGGATTCTCCTTTTCGAATAATTTGACAAATAACAAGAGAATCTGCAAGATTAGGTTAAAAGAACGAGGCAAGTTTTTACATACACAGAAATAGTAATAATTTCTGTTGTTGACATTGTCACTACTACAATATTGCAACCAGTTATTACTTGCTGACTATGAAGATCATTAATTCTTATCGACATACAAATTTATATTTGTAGAAATTTCATCATTATATAAAACATCTCCTTTTAATACACATACACACACTCACACACATACACACTTACACACACATACACATTCATGCAATACACATCACAATACACATACACTCACACAGACACATAGATGCATGTGTGTGCGTGAGTATGCCTATTAGCAAATGACTTTGAATATATATATATATATATATATATATATATATATATATA
>NC_068982.1:113353703-113357479 GCF_001194135.2 Octopus bimaculoides
TGTGTTTATATGTGAATTATACTCACACAGACAGGCATACTCACACGCACACACTTGCTGCTGTAAAAATAATCATAATTATATTTGTGGCAATTTCGATAATAAAAACGGTAGATTTTGATGATTGCAGTTTTGGCACAGATTGAATCTTTACATGAACTAAAAATTGGAGTAAAAGAAGGTATCAGAGAAATCATATCAAGTGGGCATTTCTATCATTTTAATGAACTGTGAATTTACAAAGCAATGAGAAGATATTTTCCCTACTATTTAATAATTACAATTATTTTTCGAAGGAAAGATGCTTGCCAAATTTAAATTATAGATAAAATTTAAAATTTAAAATTAGTAGCATATTTAGATTTCGCGTTGATCTTCATCGTGCAATTGGTGTCATTACTACACATCGTAAATGAACTGTTCTGAAAGAATACTAATAACTGGGCTACGCTGGAGCTCTAAGCGTCACCTGAACAGTTTTATATTGTTGCTCCCGCAATCCCTAACTTCTTTCGTAAGTGAATTAAATAAATAATAATAAAATAGAAAGAAAGACACTTTGATGCAATCCTGATTAAAATATAAAAGGTCCGGGGTGAAAACTATTTGATTATGTTGTAGCCTGTTATGTTCAAGGCTGGATGAAACTAGCAGTGAATCAACGGTGAGATTTCTTATGGTTTCCTCTCATAGGTGACACCATGATCTGTCATGCTATATATACATGCAAATATATATGTATATTTAAAATCAGTGTGTGATCGGTACATTGACATGAGTAAAAGTGTATCTTTCCAGATGCATATTACTAAGTTAGCAATAAAATGCAGGTGACTGGCCGGATAGATCCCTAGAATTTTAAGAACAAGAGAACAGGAAACCAAGACGGTCCTCTGGGGGACATATGTCCTCAGCTGTTAAGAATTTTGCTTCCAACTATGATCACCACACAGTGTTTAATTAACGGCGAAACTTGGAGAAATCTAACGCATCCATGCCAAAGGTCATCTACTGGGAAAGACGAAATAAGTGGAGACTCCACTACCGGGGTCAAAGGTGTGAAGGATATGTAGTGTTATACATCTGCAGAATCCTGGAAGGACTTGTATTAAACTTTGGCCTTGAAAGATAAAGAAAACCCAGAATAGGGTGCCACTACATAGTGACAAAGGTTTCAACATCGCCATCAAGAAAGAGGACCAGATATTGCAACATCTTAGGTTTCGAGTGCTAACAGCTCTTCAACATCATCACAAAAAGCCCTAGAGGCCTGCATAGGGTGCATTTCGGTGTCTTCATAACGAAATGGGGCAGCCAAATACCAGATACCAGAGGAGGATTGAAGTAATGAAAGTGTAACAAAACTAAAGCTGATGTTCCAGAACGTATGAATTTATGTATGTATGTATGTATGTATGTATTTATGTATGTATGCAGTGAAGGTGCATGGCTCGGTGGTTAGAGCGTCGAGCTTACGATCGCGTTGTGTTCTTGAGCAAGACACTTTATTTCACGTTGCTCCAGTTCAGTCAGCTGTAGAAATGAATTGCGACGCCAAGCTCTATCGACCGTTGCCTTTCGCTTGGATAACACTGGTGGTGTGGAGACGGGAGGCCGGTATGCATGGGCGACTGCTGGTCTTCCATAAACAACCTTGCCCAGACTTGTGCCTGGGAGGGTAACTTTATAGGTGCAATCCCATGGTCAGTCATGACCACAGCGGGGTCTCAGATCTATGCATGTATGTGTATGCGGGTACTCATGTTCTTAAGCTCGTAGACAACTTTAGAAGACTTCATTCTATTGCAAGCTTTCAAATCAAAGCAGTAGAATCATCCGCATCTGTATTTTCTGCATATGTGCTGAGGTTAGATATCATCTGCATAAATTATCACCTGCCTTAAGAAGTCCTGTAACCTGGGTTTTCATGTGGTTCTGTCATATAATTATGTAGTCTGCGATCTGCAGTTGTTTTTTTTGCAACCCGTAATAGATGTATTTTTTGTACATTCCTTGTCCGTTAATGAAATAAAGCAATGTATTATTTGTACTTCCTTATCCATTGCAACCATTTAAAATTACAATTATGTAACATACACCGTTCAAGAGCATTCTTGTTATTAGCGTATAAATTCGCATTGAACATGCAATACGTATACAATGTATTTATTGTTTTTTTTTTATCTAACACACATCACAGACACACACATTTACACAAATGAGTATATATATATATGTGTATATAGACATATCTGTATATATATATATATATAGTTATATATATATATAGCTATAGCTATGTATATATATATATATATATATATATATATATATATATATATGTATATATATATAAACATAATGCACGTATGTATATTTGCATATATATATATGCATATATATAATTATATGTGTGTATGTATATATATATATATACACACATATATGTATATATATATATACATAGATTTATATGTATAAATAGACACACACATATATGTATATATGTATATATATATGTGTGTGCATGTGTGTATATATATGTATATATGTGTGTGTGTGTATGTGTGTATATATGTATATATATATATGTATATATGTGCATGAGTGTGTGTATGGGGGGTACACGATAGATAAAGGGGTATATATTATTCTTTCTAGTATTTAGTGAATAAATATATATCATTAAAGTGAAGTTCGTAATGCTCTATATCTTTTTATCTTTTTATTTACAATACCAGGCAGCCGATGTAAAATACGTTCGCAACTAAACCTAGAATTATAATTTAGAAAATAATGGCGCACAACGGTCGAGACTAAATTACACATTGGAAAAACTATTTACTAGATATGATCTGTACACATCCATTATGTGTGCGTTTGTATGTTTGTGTGTGTTTGTGTGGACGTATGTCTGTGTACGTATTGCGTATATGAATACATTTAATTTTTGGAGTATATTTTCGCATTTGCAATAAAGAAATGTGCATTCATATCTAATTTGGGAAAGGCGGGTTAAACAATAAACCCTCACTTGTGTTGCTATATCCTCCGTGCAATTTTAGACAAAAAAAAATTGTATTTATCACAGATGTTCTCGCATTATTTTTCTTACTAATCTTGCGAAAGATTTTTTCGTCTAACACATGTATACACAAAACCAATACACACACACACACACACACACACACACACACATAAACATGTATGTGTGCTTACACGTACACGCACATATTAACACACATACATACGCACACACACACATATACAATATACAGCTATGTTTATGGATAGACGTATAGATTAATAAAACATACGTGTGTATGTATTATGTATGTATATATGTACGCATGCATATAGATGTTAATGCATGTTATTAATACATAGTCAAACATAAGAGCATTAAAATATTATTAGAGAAAGCACTCAATACGTATGTATAGCGTGAATGAATTATTTCTAAATAAAAAAAGTTTGACAACTTTTGTAGATAACATGTGAGTGAATGAGTGAGTGAGTAAGTGAGTGAGAGAGTGAGCGAGCGAGTGAGTGAGAGAGTGAGCGAGCGAGTGAGTGAGAGAGTGAGTGAGTGGGTGGGTGGGTGAGTGAGTGGGTGGGTGAGTGAGAAGATTGTTAGAGAGAGGGTATTTGTACATATGGGTGTATACATATCATAACATAGATTGTTGCAAACATACATATATGACTATCATGATCAGAATAAGTTTATAATGTATCCATATATATATATATATATATATATATATATATATATA
>NC_068982.1:113358156-113362391 GCF_001194135.2 Octopus bimaculoides
ATATATATATATATATATATACACACACACACACACGATTGCGTTTGCGTGGGTGTGTTTATGTACGTAGAAATAGATATATATGCATATATTTCACAATTTATGTATGCCTATGTTTGTATGCATCTATGTGTGATAATGGATTTTCTGTGAATCTTTCTATATACTGCCATTTACATATAAAGAACGATATGTGGCAAATAAATATTTGGAAATTTTAAAATTGCTTTTCCCCGCCCCAATCAGTACAATAAGTTGTAGTAGTATAGAGCGAAAAGCCAAGCAGAATCGAATTTTTAGCTATTAACCATGTGATTTCTTTGCTTACATTTACAACTACAAACGAATTCATATTTACTTTCATGTGGAATATAAAATGAAGTAAATTCTTCATTTTAGATCGATTTTTTTTTTTCAGTTTGCGATCTGCTTTCTTATTCTAAATATCTGTGTTTCTTACGAATTTATG
Source organism: Octopus bimaculoides (assembly GCF_001194135.2). NCBI lineage: Eukaryota > Metazoa > Mollusca > Cephalopoda > Octopoda > Octopodidae > Octopus > Octopus bimaculoides. The sequence continues at coordinate 113,358,626 of NC_068982.1, forward strand.
TGACTTTTTTTTCAAATTTCTGCATTTCTATCGCTGTTCTTTTACAGAAATAAATTTGGGTTACACCTGAAGCCATTCAAAACAAACATTAATTACATTAATAATGTGGTACAAGGTACAGCCAGGCAGACATTTATACATAAACACACACATTCACACATGCACGCACGCACACGCGCGCACACGCTCGCTCATATATATAGACACCAAAGTCAGTCATGTGCTCATAGTAATTTATTGATCTGCTCTTGTGAGGATTAATTTCCCTAAATGTTTGACATGAATTTAAGCCTAGCAACATAAGTAAATAATAAATAAGTCATCTTCTTCGCTGCATAGAAACAGCTGTTTTGAGAAGATCGTATGAGTAACCAAATACGTGACTTGCTCGTAGATTACTACAACATACACCATGGCAGGATAGGTAACCGGTGTCCGTCGCGAAATTGTCAACAGAAATTCCTGTGGAGTTTTGAAGTTAATCATGATGTGTAAAATTTCTACAGACATGTTAGGTACGATCACTCGAATAATTACATAAGGAGAATAAAGAGCTATTGAGTTGTAATCTATCCCAACCATTCATATTTCAGTATAATGTAGCTGTGCAAGCAAGCTCATTCGTTAAAATGAAATATGGGTCATTACCTATCAGAATTAACCATCAAAATTACACAGAAAATAATGTATTAGCAGCGAAATACTTTAGGCTCACGAGGAGATTGCTGAAAGCATGAACCTCAATCAAACCATAAAAAACAGCAACAAAACTGAAAAAGAACTTCTACCATTACACAGAAACACAATAGCCATTTATTAGGAAATTGGAATGTGTGAAAGATGGAAACAGCTTAAAACCAAGTTGCAGTAAGTTTTAAGGAGACCTTCAGTCTTTACATCAACAAACCACTAAGTGAAAAATCGATTATGGCAAGCGTCAATAGAGAACCTACTGACATGACGTTATCTGTAATCGATGAAGTTGCTAAAGAGCACTGAGCACAAATTGACAATCACAATTTTTGGACGTTCTGTGTCTTATGGTATTATGCTGCACAAGATCGATCGAAAAAATAACACAACTAAAATTAGTTATCCCACTTTCTTTCTAAAAACATAATCGGTAGACTACGAAAAGACTGTGAGCGTTTAGTTTGTGTCGTTAAATGTAAAAGTGAGTAATGAATTCATGTAATATCAGTTACGAATTTATGACAGGCTATCCAAAATATACGGGAACTGCTGACGGCAGACTTTCGCATGTGAACTAATTGCCCTTAGATATGAACAGCAAGTAGTAACTCAAAAACTTTAATGTCGCAGGGAATTACAAGAACATTAGACCATCAACTGTTGCATAAAATCTACAAACTGTAGGTCGTAATATAGGAAAGCCCTACTGTCAATACTGCAAATGCTGCTTTCAAATCGACTGCAGTTATTTTGGTGAGAATTTGGGAGCAACAGAGCGACGGTGACTATTGTTTAATGTGTTACTTTTCTTGGGATCGGGACACAGTGTTTGGAGAGAGAAAAATCTTTTAGATTAGATAACCAAATGCAACCTAGTTTTGATCATACTGTCTTTTTTTTATATCGAGAGGTTTTTGCTTGAAATCACCTTGTTTCAAGAGATTGGGTGTGACCTTAATATAGATTAATTAGATTAATGATATAATTAGATTAATAATATATAGATTAATAATATAGATTAATGTAGATTATTCGAACGAGGTCGAGTAACCGGAAATAGTTTACTTTGTTAGCTCGTATTGTTGATGGCAATGAAGGGCATTGCTTTCGGATATTAGAAAGGTTACAATCAGGATCAGTCTCCTTGATGACACTATGTACTTCGAGGTGAGGTATGCTGATCGGTGGATAGTTTTGGAATATTTCTTTTGATAACTGGATACAAAGTAAGGCTGAATACAAAACATCAAGTGGATTTATCAGACTCCTACTTAATGAACCACTTTGGCAAACAAAAGCAGGATCAGTATCATCAGTAGAATTAGAAACATTTCTTGTCAAGGAACAAAAAGACCCGGACGCTCATATGGAGGTGACAGCTCTTACAGATTATGTAATTCAAGAAATTATTTCTTCCTTTACTGGAGGTTATGTTGATAAATTCTGCCTAATTCGTTATTGCAAGAGACTACTTCTTATTGCGCTAAAGAGTGTGCTAAATTGATTTAGCAGCGCAGCTGGGTATAAACTATTTAAGCTGAGATATATAGACTGCTGAGTTTGGCTTTGCTGCTGTGGGGTACATGCCCAGAGAGATACAGTCTTTTCCCTAACTAGGTAACTGATAACTGATAAAACAAATGTGTGGGATAAATTGAAATACATTTGCTAATTCGAATATGTTTCAAATTTCTGAGACATTCTTGAAGTTTGATTAAAATGTTTTAATCCTAAAAGCTTTTCTGAGATAATGCTAATAGAAAAAAATATTGATTATCTAAACTTTGTCTAAATATATGATCTATAATATATAAATAAAAATAAAAATGTTAAGAAACGCTATAATTAATAAAAATGAAAATCACTCGACTACGTGGAGTGAACCTAAATGAGCTTAATATAAAATTACATATGCTTTACACAGAAACACACATACATATAATTTGCAGTTTTGTACATGGCTACAACTCAAAAGAAGTTTATACCAAAAGAAAAGCACTTCATATATACCAGGTACATTGATTATATGGTTATCGTGGCAGGTATGGAAGAACAGGTAGATAGATTTTTAAGATGATTCTGAAAATAATTCCATCCTGAAATTTACAATTCAACAGAGTTCTCGCATAAGTTCGGCAAACAAAAAACGCAACCATATTCTTTTGATATAAATGTGGAAATAGATTTATAAAGAATCATATTATCCACATAAATAATGTCTAATTAAGCAGACAAATAGTAAGTGTTCTTTTATGTATAAAATGTTTCCTGTCAAATCCCTTCTTAGACTAGACTCTACATTTTCGTCTGTAAAAGAAGTTTTGGTTAATAATATCTTCAGAGTTAGGCAACCATTATGTTTCTAAACGTTAACGAATTCAATATCGTTATTGTTCCAAAGTAAATACAAGTGACTAAGAAGAAAATATGACAAAACATACCTGTAATATCAAAGATTAACCGCGAAAACTGTCGTGTCTGCAATATATGCATACATAAATAGATATATGCACACACACATACATACATACATATATACATACATACATAGATACATACATACATACATGCGTAAGTTGGTGAGGCAAACTCTAAGTATTAACTATTTCAAATGTGAGAATGTTTTAATAAATAAGCATTGAAGCGTCAAGTGATTTCAAGTATTTGAAGAAAACGAAATCTTGAATGCAGGAGTATCTCTGTGGAAACAACTTCAGAAAATCAGGTAAAATAAACCTATAGACGGACAAAATGTTACCAGCAGCTGTTATAGAGAATCGAACTCTGTACCTCTCAAATTCCTGCTGAGAGCACTCTGTAGCATTTACCAAACGACGGGATCTGTTGTCACGGAATATTCAGTTCAATGGTACGGAGAGTTACAGAGCTCCGTTCTCTGTAGCGGCTGCCGCCCCCTTTTCTCCGCCTCTAAAGCTACTTTCGCAGACACCCTCCTGCGCTCGAGAGTTTTGAATTTCTAGAAATATTTCACCTCGCTCAACGATTCAATGTTTACTCATATATATACATATATATATATATATATATATAAATATATATATATATATATATA
>NC_068982.1:113362525-113363757 GCF_001194135.2 Octopus bimaculoides
TATATATATATATATATATATATTTATATATATATGACGTACAGAAATTTTGAAGAGTGCACCTTAAATACACACAAATGTGAGAGTCATCTAAGATGGATCCCAATAGTTTGACACGGCAGGCATCAAATATCTCTTGTTAAACATTACACACGCACCCTTACACACAAACACAAACACACACACACACGTGTGCTTGGGTGTGTATGTATATCATGCTTAACCTCTATATCATGTTAACATCTACCGTTAACTGTGTGGATGAAAGAGAGTCAGAGGATGTATTTCTCTCTCTGTATCATTGTATGTATGACAAGCTTGCACGTTCTCTGTAAATAAAAGCTTTGAGAACACATTCCAATGAATCAACAGCAAACATCTCTTTCGCCAACAGAAATATGCATTCGATAATGATATAAATTAAACAATATTCTACCCATCCCGTCTAGTCTTGGACAATACTCAGTACTCTCTCATATCCAGAATATGTCAATATTTGCATTGTCTGCAAAGTGTCTTCTTCCTTATCAGTTACCGACACTCGACAATGCTCAAGGAAGATCTAGAGAGAAAGCTAATCCCTTGTTTTTCACAGTGCTGCTGTTACACAGGAACGTACTAGAATTATCTAAAAAGATAAGCCATCTGACTAACGGGCAAAGGTTCTCACACTAATATTCCCTTATTGCCAAGCTTCCTCCTCACATTACTTGTACCACCTTGGCTACATAGTCCTTGACTCTCCTGAAATATTTAATTACGTAACGTCTTCATTAACGTCACCCACCACCACTATCACTGACACCACCACAAGATAGTCATCTACTTGGTATATCCATTCTCTGCCACGCTCCCATCACGCCCTCATGTAATCACAATACCTGTTTCTTCGTCTACAGAACTTCAAACTCAATAAGCTTTCCTTCCGTTCACATTTCTAGTTCAGTCATCGTCGAAATATTCAAATAAACAGTAACCGACTCCAAGAAGTCAAATTTGTAGCCACTCTCACTCCTAACATACTGACTAAACCATGAGCACATGCAAGCACACTTGCAAAAACATATGTATGCAAGCACATCCCTCTGTATATATATACATGTATATATATAAGTATACATATAGATATATGTATATATACATACATATATATATATACACATATATGTATACACATATATATACATATATCTATACACACATATATGCACATATGTATATATATATATATA
>NC_068982.1:113365689-113369364 GCF_001194135.2 Octopus bimaculoides
TCTCCAACATACTGAAAATTTAGAAATAGCAGTCAAAGAACTACTGATTCCAAACTACAAATTTTTCTCTAAAGTGGATGGCGATATTTATGGCACACATAGAACAAAAAACCGGAGGGAAAAGCGTAAACAAACCAAGCCTTTAGTTAATTGGATACGAATCGTTTCATGGTTAAGTGAATGGAAATTTCACTATTCCAATCTTCAGCCCAAATATTCTGATAAATTTGAAAGTGTCTTTAAAAAAATTCACGGTAATGTTTGGCCATGCGACACCAGAAATCAACGATTAGAAAGGCACTTACGAATTCATCGGCTAGCGAGTTCAGGCACCTCACCTCAAAGAAATCTATTCTTGTATATATATATATATATATATATATGTGTGTGTATACATATATGTACATATATACATGTACATACATATATATATACATATATGTATACATACATATACATATATACATATATACACGCATGTATATCTATATATATGCGTCTGTGTCTGTGTACACGTGCGAGGGTGCATATGCATATATGTATACATACACATATATACATGCATATCTATATACACACATATATACATGCATATATACATATAAATGCCTTCATACGAGCAAATGCATATACATGCAAGTATATGCATATTTATGTTTCGTTCACTTCTTATACTGATGGTAAACGTGATAGAAGATATACAGTCTCATAAACATTCAAGTAATAATAACTTTTAGCCATAAAGCTACAATTATATAAACTACGCTGTGATATAGCATATCTCTCATTAATCTAGTCACTAAAATATGTTAATTTCCATACCTACTCGTGTACAATATTATCCACGTATTTTGTAATTCTCTCATCGATACTTCAGTAATTATGAAGAAGTATATACTTCTTGATGAAGTCTAATAAAACAAATACGTGTCGGAATTTGCCTACTGTAAAAATCGAAATAATATTAATCATTGACTGTTTAGGTTTATATCGCTCACTGTATCAAACATGTTGACCTTAAATTGTCTATTGATTTGCGAACAGATTGCCTCCCCGTGTTCTCTCGCCAGTTTATTATGTAAAATAGATGAATGAATGTTGATTTTATAATTTTAAAAGATGTCAATCATTTAGTATAATGAATTGTCCTTGCATAGGAATCAAAACATGCCAAGCATACATGTCTGGAATTTATGTTATAATATCAGCGGTTTGTAGCATCAGTACAAGACCAGGATTCCAGAGAGCACACAGGTGATTATGTCATCTGCATGTATTTGCCATTGAGGGTTGAGATCTGCGAAGGCAAAATCGGTTGTAGAGAACCTGTCAGCTTGTATTCTACAGTTAATACAAATGCCTTTGCTTCTAATTAAGGGATTCATACCTAGGCTAGAATCCACTTCAAATACACACAGCCGTGTTCATTATTCATTTCATTTATTTTCATTGAAGGAATGAAAGTAGTTTTATTTGAAAAATAGTTTTCGTTGCGAAATTCGGAAGAATAGATTTGAAAATAATAATATAACTAATGTTAATTTAAAATTATCTAGTACTTAATAGATAAAATTTCCCACTAAACTTAAGAAAAAAAATGCACTGCCGAAACGTACAAGGTCGAAACTCAAATGCAATCGACATGTTGAGTAAATACAAAATTTTAAGTAGTTCTTCTCATTTATGCTCCAAAATTCAGTAAATATATTGTTGAAAGGACATAATTTGAATTATTTCTATAATAACAGAAGAAGAGAATACCTCAGAAGAACTTTATCCTTGATGGATCGGTTATTTGCACGAAAACTAGTGTGGATGCCTTACATACTTTATAACTCGAGCAGATATCTTGTGAAACCTCAATTTTCCGCAGCTCTAAAACCGTTAAAACGCAAGACAGTTATCATAATTGAAGTCTAATGTGGATAGGCTGCTGAACAGACATGCTTTTGAGTAAAATAAAAAAAAATATAGAAATCACTAAAACAATTATATTATTTTCAGTTATATTTAACTTTATCAGTTTCCTATCGTTCTCAACTGCTGTGAATCTCGACTTATCTGACTTCTGAAATTTCACAAATAAAATTATCCATGAAATTTAAATTCCAGAATTGCACTGATTAAACCGAGAAGACTGAAATGCGAATGCGATTATAATATTATAGAATAACAAAAAAAAAATACATTAATCATCTTATTATTTGCTTTTTTTTCTAATTGAATCCTCTAAATTTCTTAAAGAAAATAGATTTTTAAAAAATACCTTCATTCATTTTGTTAAAAGAAAATAAAACGATAAAAAACACAGATGTTTATACTAAAGGGATTTTCATACCAACATGAATCAGTAGTTTTCGTGTAAAGTAGTTTCTGATCGCTATACAACACAGACTGAAAGCTTCTACGAATTTGCAATCAAATTTTCCAGAGTTAAACATGCGTAAGATGGCCAGTGGATCACTACAATAAAAGTCTTAATGCACCAATACTATTTTATTTGATTATCTATTTCTAAATATTGTTCACTTTTATTATCTTTTTATGTTACGTATTTCGGCTTTTAGTCTTCTTTTATTCTGCTTTTTATGTTGTTTTCTTTTGTTGTATTTCTACCTTATTTATGGACATAGTAGGGTTAACATACAGAATATTAGTTTAGAAATAAATTAATACAGATTCGTATAAAAAAGGTTTAAAGTAAACATCTTAATACAGTTGAGGTTTATGAAACATTTGTGCTGTATTTGTGTATATCACTATATTTGAAGCATATAATATAGACGATATAACGTTGATGTCTCTGAAAAATAGTACTTTTTTAAATCACACAATATTTTAAGTAAGTTGACAAACAAACATGTAAGATTTCCCTTTCTACCTGAATCGATCGGATACATTGATAGTTTCGATACACTACACCTACATCCATTACCACCTGTACATGCTCACTAACATGTAAATATGTGCCTCGAATATACTGAAGTTTGCAATGTGTAGACGTAACTTTTCAAAACATGGAAACATAAAATAATACGCAATGCCATCTGATAATACCATTTTGGGGATAAAATTCGTAAGTCATTTTCTGTAAGAACTTTGAAAAAGTATCTTTAGAACGATATACTCATTTCCTCTTTTTGGTTACAATTTTCTTTTTTTCGTTCTTTATAAGTTTTCTATTTTTCAATATACCTTCTTCTTTAGTTTCATTGTTCTTATCTAATTACCTTTGACACTAACTTTTCCGTTGGCAATTTGGCTTTTCTTATCAGGTGTATTTCAGTCAGAAACTATCTAATCTTATTGGTGTGTGTTAATTTTCCTATTGGCAAATGTCAATGTCAGCACATCAGCCGATGGTCATTCTATCATTAATGGCGTCCAAAACACGAGAAATACTTGTAGCCAATTTCATCCATTGCCAGACCATTATGGTCACAAATAACGTTCTTGTCGCAGTAGTTCTACAAAAAACACTTGGTCTTGATGTATTTATAGGCAAAACATACTAATGGACAGCAACGCTGTCTCGTGTCTCAAGTCTCAATGTATTAAACTATACTAAGAATTGTGTGTGTTCTTCCAAAAGTTTTGATAGTTTGAATATTTTTCACTTGATATATATGATATATATATATATGTATGTATGTATCTATATATATATATATATAT
>NC_068982.1:113369954-113371526 GCF_001194135.2 Octopus bimaculoides
ATATATACATATATATATATATATACACATACACAGACACACACATATATATACATATACATACATATACATACACACTCACATAAACTTGTATACACAATCATATACACACATGTATATTTACACACACACATACATCTAAATATGGACATGTATTTTTTTATAAAAAATACATCTACACAAATATGCTCCCATACTTATTCACAAGTACACTCATATATGAATATATAAATAAACCTACGTGTAAATAAATACGTCTTTACACAAAAATGTACATACATCCAAAAAATCATATGTAAATCCATATTGATATATATATTTAAAAATAATATTAATAAGAGTAAAAATAAGGGTAAAAGTAAAAATATAAATGATAATGCGTATATGTACACAAAAAAGTCAATATAAACCTCTAGTTTATACAAAACCCTGAATATGTATACACAGACACACACATACACATTTTCTCTCACAGATACACGCGTATATATAAAAACACCCATACCGGTATATTCAAACGTACATAAATTTTGTATGTTTTGGTTGTTACAAGAGTTTATCAGGATTTTAAATATGCTCTAATTTAGGTTAATAAATTACGAAAGTTTCGATAAATAATTTGAATCTTAAATAATTTTAATCGTCTAACTTTTGAGGGAATAATAGTATGTTTTATTAGAACTATTTGAAGAATTTACTTATTACGGGTAAATATGATAGCGTTTAATAAAAACATTGACTGTTATTTAAATGCTGAAAATGTATGTTTTTGCCAGTGTTTACATCTGTAAGAATGTTCTATGAAAGTATTTACCAGGTTATTCTTTGAAAATAAAATAAAGAGGAGTTCTGTAACACAAATATTGCAAAATTTTCCACCCTTTTCATATAGCTTAGAAATAGAAAGAATAAGCCAGTCTAGTTTAAATTTAATGTTATTATCTTTAAGATCTTTTTAGAGATAGAAACAAACGTAATTCCACGAGCCTTAGCACGTTAATTGAATGAGGATGGCCTAAAGTTGATCGTACAAATGGAATTTCATGGTCGAAAATTTCAAAAGTATGCATCTGTTCATACATACATCCATCCATACATACATACATGCACACGTACATACATACATACATGCATACCTAATTATGTACATACATACATGCAGGCAGACCCCTTTCCTTGGAGTAGCCACCTGATTTTGCCATTTTTAAAGACCAAGAAACAACTTGTCATCTATTGAAAGAACTAACCAGCTGTATAGATGTAAACACATTTTTCTTCTTTCTCTCTTCCTTCTTTCTTTCCTTCTCTTTTCCATTGACACTCCTTTCAGATGCACAGGCACACTCACACACACACACACACACAAACAAACACACGCACTCTCTCTCACTTTCTCCCCATTCCTCACCCTCTTTCACTATCCTATACACCCCACATTACTTTTTCTCCCCCCCTCTCTCTCCCCACCCCTACACACTCAATAATACTATAAAAAGAGACGAATCCCTTCAAAGCATATTTAAATCTGAAGAATCTATTAGAGTAGATTAATAAAAATCTGTAAATGCACAA
>NC_068982.1:113372503-113375039 GCF_001194135.2 Octopus bimaculoides
ATATATATATATATATATATATATACACCTATAACTTTACAATATAGGTAAAATAAATAACAGTCGTGCACTTCGTTGATTGAATAGACAGTAACCCTCACCAACAAAGGAACCCTTTGCCCTTATGTTAAGGATTGATATGTGTAACAAGAAAGAGGTCTGACATTTTCGCCGAGAGACACTTTTCGCCCTATCTTTCGAATAGGTGTTTCCGATCCTTTTCTCCAAAAATCAAGTGAATTACCCCTTCCAGTGTCATTGAGATTTTGTGTGGTTAATCTATTACGATTTTTTATTCTTTAAGATTTAGTGATGTCATCCTTATTTCGGTGTAGTTTAAACATTGACCCTGTGTTTTCCTCTCCACAATTATAATAGTCTGGATTTATGAAAACGTTCTAGTTTGCCATATAAAGTATATTCGTGCTTCCTCAACAAATCACTACATTTTGAGCATCATGAATGTGAAATAGTTTTAGACAAACTCTGCTGAAACCGAATATTTCTGGCCTGTGATAAATAATGTTTACATCACACTATTGTTAATATTTCAGTGAGGAAATATTTCTCTGTTTTTTCTGTCTCACGATATATTAAAATGTACACCTGGTCTGAAGATGCCAGGCTTTCTATTTAATTATGTGAATTATAACTAGTTAGCAACTCTGTGCTGATTATTGGTGTCTCAGATAGACAATGGCCGTATGCCAAATAACCAATATTGCTGCCATAATCATCTAGCGACAACAGTTCTAGCAGAAAGTACGTCTAAGTGTATTAACTGACATCCTGTTAGGTGACGTCACATTTACGTCAATGGCTTTAGTTAACACATACATATATTTTGAATATGAAAACTAAAAAGGAAATTGCCTTTTTCCTTCAAACTGATTCTTGTTATAGAGTTTTACTTATATTTCAGCTAAGATAGTTTTTGGAATCATATATATTTTTATGTCAATGATTATTCTAACTTGTGATCGATAAAGATAGATACAAATAAACTTCAAGACGTATCAAATATACCATTTTCATTTATTGTCAAGTATCAGAAATGGAATTCGCGGGTACCACATAACCATCCTTAATTTGTATTTAAATGCGCCGTTTTATTTGCAACTCACTTGTTAAATTGAGCAATATGTTACTGATCCTTAGTTTAGAAATTTAAAAATAATAAACTAATATGGCTTTGTATAAAATCTTAACTTTGAAAAGCCTCCGTAAAGCATTATTATAAGATATTAATATTAGTGATAAATACTTCGATGCATAACTATAATTTTGCTACTTGTCAGTCATTGGTCATTAAAGCATAGAAATATGATTCCGATTTCTGTTTTCAATTATACTTCCATTGTCCTTATTGATTTTCATAAGAAGCTCCTAATAAGCCTTACCTTTTCCCCTGACAAATGATTTCGTATTCAACCATTTGAAATAAAATTTATGGGTTTTCCTGACTTTTCTCAGATTCATTTTGAAATACAAATAAATATTTACCCTATTTTACTTTCTTTCTCATGTAATTTATACCTTCATATTAAGTTGTTCTGTAATGAAACGATGCTAATTTCTTTATTATTTGCACTGATTAGTAATTTGTTGCAACAATGGTGACTTATTTAAGACTGAGAAAGTTGTTTTATTCTTGACGACAAATCGCTATCTAATCATCCCAGGAATATGATTCCTTTTGATCTCCTCATTCGAGCATTTGTTTTCATTTCATACTTTATTGGTTCTTTGAGTGATGACAGGTAATGTCCGTAGTCAAATCAGGGCTCACTAATCTGTGCAATAGATTCCTATGCTCAAAATCAGTCATCGAAGTCAGTGATTGTGAAAACTTCATTGTTTGTTATTGAAGAGAAATGGTTTTAACTGGAAGTTAAAGTTGATGAAAATGAAATTTGGTAAAAAGGTCTCACCGGGGACCTTCTAAAAATTCAAAAAGTGAAGTGTTTAGTCGGTGTCCATCAGAAAGAAATTTCGTGTTGGAAACGTGGCCTGCCCTGCTTAACGGTTAGTGAATGAACAACGTACATAGACTGACTCATTTCGGACAAAACTAGAACCATTCAAAAGAGCTAACTCCGTCTCCCCCAGAAAAGGTTTTCGCTTCGATATATTTTATTCCATGTTTTTTTTTTATCTTTTAGTACCATGCTCATCAAGTCTATTCTTTTCTCCATTAGTAAAGATGCTCTGTTCCCCCAGACACATTAGTAAAGATGCTAAGTGCACATATATGTAGGCAGAGTAATTGGTGGAGGTTCATTTTTCATGGATTCACAAGTTAGATTTGAGCTCAGCAAAAGAAAGGCATGGACTGTTACAAACTGTGCACACAAAAAGGTCACTGCGATTCACCTTCTCGACCTTATTGCAGGAGGAACATTACATTTTTACTGATTTATGAACAACCGACACATATATATATATAAATGTTCAAAAAACTATTCACAGCCTTGGATTTCTTTCAACTCATTCTGCTATTTTATATATATGTATATATATATATATATATATATAT
>NC_068982.1:113375581-113381856 GCF_001194135.2 Octopus bimaculoides
ATACAGACGAAGACAGAAAACGAACTTTTTTTCGAACAACGAAAAAAACAAACAGAGAAACGAGACATGCAACATAAAGAATATTTCGCTTCTTCAGTTGTCCCTGTTCCATCTATTCCGCGTTTCGAAGGCAAGGACATTACGCGACTTCGTTGGAACAGTCCTTCCCGCAAAGCAAATTAAATAAAATTTGGAATTTTTTGCAGAGGGTGAAAGTGTAAAGAACAGGACAGTGAGAACAAGACAGTAAAAACAAGACAGAACAGTGAAAACAAACGGTAAGGGCTGTTAGGCCAAGACGATGGAAACATTATTCTTTTGAACACTAGTTAGATGTGACTGAGAGACAAAAAAGCACGTCATCTCTATAGGACGGCAGGAAATAGAAAGAAAGAATCCCTTTCGTCACGTGTCAGCGACGATAGGGTCAAGGAGGAGGAGGAGGAGTGAGAGAAAGAGGGAACGGTAAACGGAAGAGAACAGTAGGGAAAGGTTGGGAGAGAAAATCAGAAAGGATGAAGAACAAGAGAGGGAGAGAGATAGACAGGGAAGTGATAGTAATAGTAGTAGAGTGCGCAGTAGTAATTATTAAGATAAAACTTACATGGAGATGGGTGCGTGGCGTTCGATCATATAATAACGTAAATAATATATAAATACAAGCATATATCCATACATATATGTATAAACCTACATCTATATGTATACATACATGCATATATGGGTGCAGGACATCACAAAAAACGTTAAACACAATGAGAAACAAAAACATAAAGACACATATATATATATATATATATATATATGGTGGTTCTCTACTCGTCATGCAGAGTCTGACCACCTCTTGTACTTACACCTTAGATCCATTATGGCATCTGATGTGGCTTTTTAAACCAGATATTGTATTGAAAAGAAACCCACATAGATTGCATATCTGATTAGGACTCCCCAAGAGCTACAGTTAAGTTCTGATCTTTGTGAATCTTAAAATGTCCTTAAAATGTCCTAGACCGTATGGCATACACGACATTGAAAGGTGTACAGATATGTAGGCAGAGTAATTGGTAGAGGTTCATTTTTCATGGATTCACAAGTGAGATTTGAGCTCAGCAAAAGGAAGGCATGGTTTGTTACAAACTGCGCACACAAAAGGTCACTGAGATTCACCTGAAATTCTTCTTTAAATCTCTCTTGAGTCTTGCATGTGTCATCCTGGCCTCCTCAAAAGCTTTTACTCCCCTGCACACTTTTGTTTGTCATGCAGCTCGATCCATAGGAAGGGTTTCTATCGCCTTTGGATCCATTCCAAGTGATTTCATGGTAGTCATTGTGCCGCCTTTAAACCCTTTTTTAGGTGTACACAGATTGCGTTTTCCCTCTGCAGGCTCGCCATAAAAACAACTCTTTGGGTGTGCGTTCATCTGCCATTCAAACAATATGGCCAGACCATCTCATTTGATTTTTCAGAATCATTGATTTGATTGAAGTGATGCCTGCAGTGACAAAGACATCCGTGTCTGGAGGAAAATTGCCCCATTTAATGCTTGAAATCGGCGAAGGCATTTTTGGTAGAATCGTTCTAACAATTTGAAATGTCTTTCATAACACCTCAGAAGAATACAACAAGGATGGTAAGACAAACGATTTATAAAGTCCAAATTTTGTGTTGTTATTTATGTCGTTGGCGTCAAACGTGTGGCTTCAAACCATCAAATGTTTGTGCTGCCCTTTGAATTCGCAGATTATTTTTGCGTCCAGATTTCCCTCGTTTTGCACAGAGCTTCCGAGGTAGATGAAGGAGTCAACAACCTCAAGTAACTTACCCTTAACGAAAGTTTTAGGTGGGTTGCAGACAGTACCAATGCAGGTTGATATATTACATGTATTTTTTTCAAGTTGCTGATTAAGCCAAAATCATCCCAAGCTGAGTCAAATGCAAATACAAGAGATTGCAGGCCCGTTTTAGAGTGACTGACTGGATCACAATCCTCAGCGTATAAGAGTTTCTTAATGAGTAAAGAAAAGATCTTTGTTCTTAATTTCAGTCTAGTCAGATTAAAAACATTCTGTGTCTAATATTTTATGTAAATACCCTCCTTGGAGTTTTGAAAAGCGTGTGACAGTGTAACAGCAAAGTATATTGCAAAGTGGATTGGTGCATCAAGTTCTCTATGCTTTACTCCATTTTTCCTCAGCAAAAGATTCAGAAAGCCTACCACCAAAATTAATTCTAGCCTTCATATCCTGATGCAAAACCCTGATCATGTTTACAAATTTTTCAGGGCAACCTATTTTCCTTAGAATTAGCCACAAAGCATTTCAATTAACAGTATCGAATGTCTTGCTCAAAACAAAGCAATGGTTTAGGGAAAGATTCTGCTCAATGAACTTTTCCTGAAATTGCATGATATATATATATATATATATATATATATATATATATATATACATACATACATACATACATACATACATACATACATACATACATACATACATACGTACGTATGTATGTATGTATAATATTGGTTTCGAATTTCGCCACAAGGCAAGGCATTTCCGGGCGGGGATAAATCGATTACATCGACCTTAGTACCCTACTGGCATTTATTTTATCCATCCCAAAATGATGAAAAGCAAAATCGACCTCGGCGGAATTTGAACTCAAAACGTAAAGAGGGACGAAATACTGCTGAGCATTTTGCCCGGCGTTCCATCGAATCTGTCAGCTCTTTATGTATGATATAATGGAGCTTCCGAGTAAAAATAACTGGGAAAACTGTTTGTCATGTGTCTGAATTGTGCGGAGAGGAGCACTGTAGGAGTGTCTTACACGGAAGCAAATGCTTCCGTTAACTTTAGAACAGAAATGTTGCTTCTCTGAACGCAGCCCGGAATGTTTATGTGAATACCATCGGCATTGTGCCAGATATGTAAACGAAATCGAACGAATTGCTTTTGAGCAATCAACCACTGATATATTTTTCCCCTTGGAAAGCAAATATAATGTTTGTTTAGCATGTAGGCAAGCTGATATTTCGTAGATATGTGATCGCTTCAGATGATCATTAGAGTTACTGGATCCCAGTATTTATCACGAATTTAGGGTGTGTTTTCTCCTTAATCGACTGCAGTTTAGCATTGCGAAACTATTTTATTTTTTGGTTGTAAATATCGATTACTTTTCGATTGCAAACTTCACCCAAATCTGTGTTCAGAAAAATGAACATGAATGTTAAGTGGTATTAAGTTTGCATATGGTTGAGATGAAGGCATGTGATAGGATCATATGAATACAAAGAGGAAAGAGAGCGATCGATGGACCTTGTGCAACCCCATGAAGTAGCCTTTACGTGATAGCTTGAGCTACTAAAAACACAGCAAATTTCACTTAAATCTCACCTTATTTTTCTATATAAAGAAAGCATGCATTATACAATGTATATCCACTATATCCTTTAAAAATAAGATTGTCACGACCGGAATGCCTTTGCCAATACGGCTGATCAAGAGGTATTGATCTGGGATTAACTATGATGCTTGAAAGAAGTTTATGGGGAGACTATTTATGATAGATTTTTTTCCAGTTACCTTCCACATAATACGTTCACGAAAATAGAATTTTATAGGCGTCAAATTTTCATTGAAGTTAAAGAAAAATAACAATTAGCATATAACAAGGAGAGAAGAGTGTCTTCAGTCAATTCAGCTTTATATAAATCAGTATTTTTTACGAGATGCATGTATGTATACATGTATGGCTGAATGGTTACGAAGTTCGTTTCGTCACTACGAGATTTCGGATTCGATCTCATTTCGTTGCATCTTAGGCAAAATCATTTCCACAATCCTCAGGCTGGCTTGTATCTTCTGAAAGAAACTCAGTACACGGAAACTGTACAGAAGCCTTATTGTATGCACTTGTGACTGAAATGTACAACCTCCTCACATATTGTGTCACGCTGATTTTACCTGAGAATTACGCTTGAGGCATATATGTCTGTGGAATGCTAAGCTATTTATTTGCTAATTCAATGAGCAAGTAATTCATTTAATTGAACAACAGAGGCCTCGTCGTGAAAGCAAGTGAAGAAGCATCTATCTTTGTGTAAATGAATATATGCATGTATGTATGTATGCATGTATGTATGTATGTATGTATGTATGTATGTATGTATGCATGTATGTATACATGTTTCTTTTCAATAATAACCAAAGAAATCTAAATTATAACAGAACCATAGAGTAACATTTCGAATGTTGCATATTTTCACTGTTCCGCTTAGAGATTAATTTTGCGGGATTCAGAGTTTGACAGTCTATTGCCTTATCTGACTCACCAAACTGCCATATATGTTAACGCGGCAACTATACAAAATACTGCTTTGTGTTCCGAATGTACGTTGCCGCGTTTTCTATTATTTAGAAACCCGAATATTAAATGAAATCGAATGGAATGAGATGAAATAGGTAACTAAAGCAATTTCGTTTTTCTTAACACCTTCCATTTTAGAGTAGAATATGAAATACTTTTATCCAGAATGTTTCTATCATTTCTATTTTCTTTAGGTTGACCGAATCTAATAAAATCCCCATTGGTGAGCTGAAAATCTTACCCTTATTTATTCAAGATTAAATTTATAAGGAAGTTCACCTCTAAACCTTGTGAACTACATGGACATTCCAATAGTTTATTTCTCCTAGATGAAAAAACTTAGAGATATTTTGAGTATGCAAGAAACCATCATTTTACACGGGAATTATCTTTCTGAGGAAATTTATGGAAATCTCAAAGGGGATTTTTCTCTTTACATTTCAGTGCCAGCAATTTATACGTAATGAACAAATAATCGCTCACATAGGATGAACGAATATTCAATTTCGTTCTCCACTTTTCATTTCTCGTCTAATTCCATTAATATTAAACCTAACATATATGTCAGAGTGACATGAACTTGTAAATCTCATTATTTCTTACCTAGTTTCTTGATTCCCAAACTTTACACCTCCGTATTTCACTTACATAATCTAATCTTCAGTACCTAGGGTGAAACGTTTTTAAAACAAAACGTTCCCAACAGCTTTGTATGTGTTTATGTCTATTCTTCATAGAAATGAGGACGAATAAATGATTTTTATTTAGTTGGATGTCTTCTGAACCTGAATAAAATGCTATTATATGGAGAATGTTGTTTTCCTCGGCAACAGTTGCAAACATATAATGACCAAAGAATTCAAATAATTCAAAGTTTTTATGACTTTTACGTCTTCACTGCATTGTTCATAAATATTTTATTATAGTATAGACAATGAGCTAAGTAAGCAAAACTAAATTCAATAAAGAGAAAATGAAAGGCAACCTTCGTTTAGCCATATTACAAGTATTTTCGGGAACAGGACGTACAGGCCGAGTTTCACACTGGCCTCTAATATTAGAATACGTAAATATTTACTAAGCAGAGCCAGTTTATACAATTGACCACGTAATCCGTAGTTTCGTACTCATTAATGTTTACATTCATTCATGTTTTCGTCTGTCCTCTTCCACTCCATTGAATAAAGTGAAGGTAATCTAATGCTGGATTAAAAATCCAAATAGAAGATTGACTTTGAATGTTACCCCAGCTTAGCTGCCAAGTTGCTTAGCAACTGTCTTCGCTTCAACGAGCAAATATCTTGAAGATGCCTGAACACAAGACATTTTTTATATGTGAAAACAAATATAAACGAACGCTAAAAATAAATACTCATTAAAAAGCTTCCTATTGATTATTGATCTACATTGAACAAGTGTCTAATCGATTATTTTCTTGCATTTTAACAGCATTTTAGCTGTTTATTGAAATCCATTTAACGTTTTAGCGATTCATCCTGCGTCCATGAAGGATATTATACAATTTAGTGATTTGTTTATCTTCTCCAAATCCGTCATTCTACTAATTATAAATAATTCATGGTTTTTGTCAATATTTATATTACAGTAAATTCAATAAGAAAGTAATGGATAAAAGATAAATCTGAAATCAAAATATTGTGACAATATTTACCGTGATAATGGGGATTATTTTCACAAAATGTTCAAAACAATCTTTCTTATAAAAAGATTCTGAAAGATTTATTTACAATTAAATCTGCCATCCATTAACGGCAAAAACTAATCTTGATGTAAAATGTGTGCATACATTCCATCATATGTATCCCAACTTTTTAATTTTAATTGTTCACAGCGATTTTCTATATATATATATAAATGTGTGTATACATACATGCATATA
>NC_068982.1:113382047-113383142 GCF_001194135.2 Octopus bimaculoides
TATATATATATATATATATATATATATATAGTACAGTATATAGTACAGTATATATAAATAAACAAACGTACAATTAGAATTATTTGGAAACTCGAGTTATCCAGCTGTTTTATAGAAACATATGTACCTTTTAACTCTTGTTTCAATAAATGATTTAATAAGAAGGTGAAAGGACCAAGAATTGATTTGCCTATTGGTATTAATGCTTCTGTGAAGTAGAATTCGTGTTCTTTAGTGCTTCCGATGAAGTCAGTAAGGAGATTATTAGCAGTAGTTTATTGATTGCACTCAAATGCATACATCTTGAAGTTAGAAAGGATAATTTTATATAATGGAATATTTGAACGTTCATTTGTACATGGTTATGTCCACGTTTGATAGAAATAGCGAAGAAATTAGAATTTTTTGTTAGTTTAGTAGTTTGTTTTGTTGAGTGTTTTTTCCATAATAATCCACAAACGTAACGTCAATTATATGCTCACACTCTCTTGCTTCTAATGAAATTGACAATAACACCATACACGTCGAATATGTATATGTCAGTCTTTCATGACATGACATATAAGTTATAGCCAATCTATTCACATAGTAAATAACAAATTATACCATATCTTTGGGAATGAAATATAATACATGCAATTTGGAAGGCGAAATCGTCTGCTTCATTTTACCTTATTACTTTTCCTCCATAGGAATGTATAAATGTTTTCATACTAGAAACCAAAAATTATTAGCTTATGCTAGCAGTTATAGCAGTATATGATCTAAGAAAGTAAAATGCTTCACACGAACCTGCCAACCTGCTCACTGCTTCAACTGATTATTATCTGTAATATATATATTCTAAAGGATTCGGTTTGGTTTTATTTCTCTTCTTCATATTTAAAAAAAAAATATATCAGTTTATTTACTGGCTCTAATATGTAGCTTAGGTACAATCATATTAGAAAAATATATACAGTTTATATATAAATGTGTGTGTGTGTGTGTGTGTGTGTGTGTGTGTGTGTGTGTGTGTGTGTGTGTGTGTGCTTGTTTATCTTAATGACGGCCTCGATAAAAGTTCATTCGAAATTAGTGTAAGCCGACCAACAT
>NC_068982.1:113383481-113385301 GCF_001194135.2 Octopus bimaculoides
CGGTGGTGTAAGTTATGTTCTTTGGCGTTGGCTGGTGTTGCTAATACGAATTGTGAGTCTTGACCCTGGTAAATGGATGAAGCTGCAATAACTGTGTATTCATAATCTCTCGCATTGAGAATAACCGCATGATTTCGGCTTTATTTACAGTTGGCAGATTCATCATGTGATGCGAGGGAAAGAAAGAGGTGATTCTTCACTACCTGGAGTGGCTGTAGTTGTAATGGTAGTAGCAGTAGAATAGGATGCCTACGATGATGATACTGATGATAGATCATTGTGTTATTCTGAGAGAATGAGGAATTTGACTGTGAAAAAGGAGGGACAGTGTTGTTTAATAGGCTGTCAATTGTTGTAGCAATGGGGACTAACTGTAGCTGCTGTTGTTGTTATTTAGTTGTAGTAAGGGTAGTAGAACATGATGGTAATGATGATGGATCAGCTGTGGTATTCAGGAATAATGAGGAATATGAATACCAGACAGTGAAGGACTGTTGATTGCGGAGTTTAATAAGGTCACCAATTGTGCTAGTATTCAGGAGTTGCCCTGTTTGCTGATTGTGATGTTGTTTTTGCAGTGCTGCTGCTGTTGCTGTTGTTGTCGTTTTTGCTGTTGTCTAGTTAGAGAAAATACATGTTGAAGTTTCTCAAAATGCCTGTGAATTAATTTCAACGAGATGTTTGAGTCTGTTCTGTATCTACTTCTCCGATCGGTTATTGAGCAGTTTGAGTGTTCTTTTGGCAATATAATTCAGACATGAAGCATCTATGATTTCAGTGTGGGAAAAAACAAAACTATGCAGTTAGGAGAATGTTGATTTCATTCTTAGACCACTTTTCTTTATTGTAGCCGCGTTGTGTAGCCGTGAGTCCATGTGACGGTATAACGTTGATATATGGATGAGGGGACAAAAATGCGTAAATGCATCTGGGGAGTGTTTGCGAGCATGTAGGAACGTATGAGTCTGTGGACCATGCGTTAAAATTACAGCACTACAGATAGTTGTAAACTAAAGACGACCCTCTCCAAGAGAAGTTGCCTCCATCACGAATACAGAGCATAAGTCTACCCGTCAGCCCCAGCGGTCGCATGGTGCACTTGTTCACCATCTCGATTATTTACGTGGTCTCGTGAACTAACTTTATATTACTGTTGATAAGTACACTGGGTTACTTTGTATCATTTTACAGGCTTGTTTTTGCCCTATTTGGTTTCAAGAAATCTTCGCCACGCTAATCAAAAATTATAGACAAAAATCAAGCACGCCACAAACAATGTGTTTGGAACAATTGATTCGATTATGTGTATTTCACAACTGGTACTTTATTTAATCAACCCTGTAAAAGATGAAAGTTTAATTTGACCGCAGCAAGATTTCAACAGCTATTCTTAGGAAACTATCGACATTATCACAAGGTATAACATCCACCACCGAATTCTGCCAAAAACCAGCTTACATTTCACTATATTTTGTAAATATATAGATAGCAAAGTTATATGTAGCTAAAGATAAAGCACCGTTTACATTCTTCTAAATAATACAGCTAAGTTCTATTTCAGCCCATAAAGTTTAAGTTTTAAACTGAAGTATCTAGTGTATAGCTACTAGTATTTCCCCATTGCTCAAAACGGGATCTCTATGACGTCAGCATTGTATCAGACTTTTATCTATTTTTCCAGCACACACACACACACACACACACACACACACATATATATATATACACACATACACACACACTCACGCACGCACATATACACACACACACGCACACGCACATACGGACACAAACCTCCGTACGCACAACGCCTATAAACA
>NC_068982.1:113385311-113388325 GCF_001194135.2 Octopus bimaculoides
ACACACACACACACACACACACACACACACACGCACACAAAAGCAAAGAAACAAATATATATAAATATGGTTGTGTGTATACATGTGTGACAGTGTGTGAGTGTATGGTAACTCTTTCTATTAGTAATTTCTCTATTCATTCCTGTTTTTCTTTTCAAAGAACAAAAGGTAGCCACTTAAATCAGTTCCTTGTTTACAACAAACCACAGAGAGTTTACTTAATACACTGTTAATGTTGTTCAATATACACATCATATAGCATGTTACATCATCGCTATTTTTCCACAATAGCACTTTGTATTAGAGACAGGCACAGAAAGAATGTCTTTAAATCTAAGCTTGCTCTATATACAAATGTTATTATAAACTGTTGTGGTTGTTGTTCCAGTGTAGTTTGGTTTTTATTATCACTGCTTTTGTTGTTGTTTATCCTTATGTTAGCACTTTCAACCGATCTATGATCCAAGATTTTCAATATGTTACCATCCTGTCTTTTGTATTTTTTCAGACACAATGCATTTAAGACCACATTAAGTGTCCTATCTTTAATTCAGATGGCTGGGTGTGGTTTGAGAGGAGTTTGCTATTTGAAGGAATTCAAGCGACTGACCATTTGTCGAAGGTCAAGTGAGTAGAGAGTCTCACTCGTTCAGTCATTATTATTTTTGTTGTGAAGGCGGCGAGCTGGCAGAATCGTTAGCACGCCGGGCGAAATGCTTTGCGGTATATCGTCAGCCGCTACGTTCTGAGTTCAAATTCCGCCGAGGTCGACTTTGCCTTTCATCCTTTCGGGGTCGATTAAATAAGTACCAGTTACGCATTGGGGTCGATGTAATCGACTTAATCAATTTGTCTGTCCATGTTTGTCCCCTCTATGTTTAGCCCCTTGTGGGCAATAAAGAAATAGGTATTTCCGCCAAGGTCGACTTTGCCTTTCATCCTTTAGGGGTCGATAAATTAAGTCACTGGGGTCGATGTAATCGACTAGGTCTCTTTCCTCAAATTTTAGGTCTTGTGCTTATAGTAGAAAGGATTATTATTTTTGTTGTTGTTATTTTTGTGTAGTGATGTTGCTTGTAGTGATGCTGCTGTTTAATCCGAAATCAAATCTGATTTAGTAATCCTATGACAAAACGTATCCAAGTGCTGATAAATCCATCTATTTTGAGAATATCTAGGACGAAACTTTCTAATATATTGTGTTTTCCTATTTCAGACGGTTTGATATAATTTAAAAGTGATTCGGTTGCTATTTATAGCTGCTGAAACGGTCACTTGATGACTCCGTTGTTCATGCGCTGCTATTTCCTTTTCTTTTTCTTTTTTTCTTCTTTTTGCTTAGACAATCCACACCCACACCCACACACACACACACCCTCCCATACACCGACACACACACAACACTTAAACACACATGCACACACATTGTCCATTCTGACTGAACACATCATGATCAAAAGTATTTAAAATGTGACTATCAGGTTATTTTTTAGAGCAGTGTGCATGTAGGACTAAAATTATTGAATGTCTTGTCTTATTCTTTGTATAAGCCTTGAACATTCAGACTACTTTATCAAATTTAACACTTATTTATCCACATTTTCTAAAAATTAGTCATGTCCTTGAGATTTTGATAATGTGATTGTTTCTTTTTGGAATGACATTGTAGGGTAGGTGTGATAGACTGGAACTGGCCAGTTTCAACATACAACTGGTAGAATTTATGCGCTAGATATGGTCGGTTCAAATTCATAGTATTGAGTATAGTTTCACCACTATTTGTAGAATGTCACTTGATCGCATTGAAACTCCTTTCTTGGTACGTACTACAATCAATATTGTCAATATGTTCTTTCTTGCAACAATACATATAGAAAAAAGACAATACAATAAGCTCTTTTTATATCAAGAGAAATGTTCCTGTTATGTTCATATGGTAAGAAACGCTGCGTATGGAAGATGTTTCTGCAAACTTTAAATGGGTTAATGATATGCAAGATAATGGCCGTCAGATTAAACAGCTTACAACGCAACCATATAACACTCAGTTTGATGCCATTACGCAGCATTATCACATTGTTCAAGTATTTCTATAACAGTCAAAGCCTTCTTTACACACATACGTACACACACGCATACATAAACATACATGTATACGTATCTATATTATAATTCTATTTGTTCGTGAGTTTACATGTTACGCTTTAGTTTGTTCGGGGAAGCAGGAGGGAGAGTGAGAGTGAAGGTGGCAGAGATAGAGGGAGAGGGACAGAGAGGGGGAGAGGGGAGAGAGACAGACAGGGTGAGAGGGACAGAGAGGGGGAGAGAGGGGGAGAGAGGGGGTAGGGAGACAGAGGGAGAGAGAGAGAGGGAGAGAGAGGGAGTGTGAGAGAGAGTGAGTGAGATAGCAGATAACCACCTCCACTAACCACCCTGCTATGTGGTTAGTTGAAGTGTGAGATGAGAGAAGGAGAAAGAGAGAAGTGTTAACGATGTGAAGAGGGGAATTACATGGCTAGAAAGTTTGTTGAAGAGGTAGAGTAAGATAAGACAGAGAGAGAAAGTGTGCGTGTGTGTTTAGCAGAAAGAAATTTTTAATATCATATAATATATTATTGTGACCGGAAGTGAAATAACTTAGCAAAATAGCCATGCGTGTTATTTAATTTTTAAGTTGCACAAATAAAATAAAACTGTAAATTTTCTATTTTATTTTGTGTACATTAATAGTATATAATGTAATTATGACAAAATAATAAGGAATATGCAATTATATATTGATCTTGCAGTGTCAATAAAATTAAATACTAACGAATCATACGTGTATGAATTATTGTATTGCATTGTTATTGTATAATTTTCTATCATTTATAGCACAGACAACAATCTGATTTATATGCAATGAAAATGAAAATCATCCTTTTCTTTCTTAAATAGAGCCTCTTAATTTTTTTCGATCTGTAGATTTTCCACGGGTCCCGTTAGTATGTATATATATATATATATATATATAT
>NC_068982.1:113388779-113390252 GCF_001194135.2 Octopus bimaculoides
TGTGTGTGTATGTGTGTGTGTGCGCGCGTGTGTATGTGTGTGTGTGTGCGTGTGTGTGTGTGTGTGTGTAATCGCGCGCGATTGTGTATGTATATATGTACATATATAAAGACCCTGCACTAAAACAATTTCTCTTTAACGGCATTGTATTTATAATAAAGCGGCGAGCTGGCAGAATTGTTAGCACGCTGGACGTAATGCTTAGCGGTATTTCGCCCGTCACTGCGCTGAGTTCAAATTCTGTCGAGGTCCACTTTGCCTTTCATCTTTTCAGGGACGATAAATTAAGTAGCAGTGAAACACTGGGGTCGATATAATCGACTAGTCACGTTCCCCAGAATTTCAGGCCTTGTACCTATAGTAGAAAGGATTATATTATTAATAACGACAAAAGCATCTCAAATAGGATCAGAGAACCCAAGGAAAATATTTGCATCAACGTCATCAAAATATTTGTATTTTGTAAAACATAAACATTTTTCAAACCTCTTATGTCTTGTGACAGTTTCTTGCCCTTTCAGTGCGAGTTTTGTTACACACAGGAAAACTCTTGTATGACTTTCTTTGAACTTATTGTCTATCAAGATGGTGTGGTAGTAAAGAATTATATTATATATATGGTCATCGCATAAACCCATAAATAATCGGTGTTTTATATACTTCTTTATGTTTCAAAATTATGATATCCACCAGTGCTATGCATAGCGCTTGATTGCATGCAGCAAGATCTCTCAGGAACAATAATTTGCTTTTGTTGTTTGTGGTGCAACAAGTCTCTAATATTTAGCAAAAAGATTGGCCTGACGACTGTGTTGGCGTTAGGGGATGCCATCCCGTGTCTTTTGATTGTAATAGTCTTGCGCAGCCGTGGACAATGTTCCGTGTTTGCGCTTGATGTAGCCCGGTCAGCTGTTGCACAATCTTTTACGCCATGCACAAAAAAAGGACTCTTGCTCAGCTGCTGCTTTTCGCATAACATCTGAAGAGCGCACTGCATACTTTCTCATCGGAGACGATTGGTGCCTCTCCTCTAGGAAGTATTCCTCCTTAAGGCCCCTGCAGTTTTGGCGGGAGTCTCGGGTGAGCAAACCGGCAGTTTGTACCGTCTTTCTTGCAGGTAAAATTTACACGTCCTCGCCTTTACTTCAAATTCTCTCCTCTAGAGTTGAGGATTCCATTGGAACCTCCATATCTAGATTGCTTTTTTTGACTTTTGTTTGGTGGTTTTGGGTTGTTTCGGCTTTAGTTTTAGTTGATTTTTTTCTTTTCCTTTTCCTTCCTCTCCTCTTTCTTATTTATGTTTTTGGTCGTGGTCTTTCTTTCCTTTACTAGTGGTAGCCCTTACATTCGCCTGATTGTCGACAAAGATGGGGGCACCATTCTTTTGTGGGACCATTTGATATACATGTATATATATATGTGTGTGTGTGTGTGTGTGTGTGTGTGTGTGTGTGTGTGTGTGTGTGTGTGTGT
>NC_068982.1:113390763-113392527 GCF_001194135.2 Octopus bimaculoides
TATATATATATATATATATATATATATATATATATATATATATATATATAAATATATATATATATATATACACATGCATATGTGTGTGTGCGTGCGTGTGTTTGCGTATGTGCATACGTGTATATATATACATATTATATATGTCTGTATATATAATACACACATATACACATGTATGTATATGTATATGTGCATATATGTCTGTGCATGAATATACAGCTAGAGACTGAGATGTGTCAGTGTGTGTGCTTGTATATATATTTGAAGAACCTATGGAGGTTTAGACGCGATAATCTAATTTCATTTTAGAGCGAAAAGATAATATTAGACATGCCTTCGAGTATTATTCCCTGTTGTTGTGAAGAGATAACACTAGAAGTTTCTTCTTGTTTGGTCGCTGTGCCAAAATATTCTGATAGCAACTTTTGTTTAAAATATAAGCCAGCAGATAAGAAAAATGGAATCTAACTAAACATTTTTCATACGTTTTAATACATCTCTACATACAGTTACACACGTACACATATATATACGCACTGACACACAATTATGAATATATGTATTTATTCATACAATACAATTCATTTGGAAAACTAATTTTTTAATAGTATCTCATAAAATAAAATGGGCATTTGCGGAGAATATTTTTTAATATAGCGTTAAAAATAAATAAAATTAGCATAAAATATTGAACGAAATTGTATTTTCTTTCAACTTTAACGTATTTTGTTTTCTTGTATTTTTGTATTTATAAAATATTTTCCGAAAGAAGATTGAAAGTTCCATTTGTCATATGCAGGAAAATAAATTCTTGGTTAATATATGTATGTCGAACAGATCAATTCCATGAAATCACAACCTGCACATCACTGTCACAGTGATTGTTTAAACTACGCCAGAGAAATCGTGCAATGTCCAAGCTGCTTTCTAACAGTCAAATCCAAATCACGCACCAAATCATACTTTATAAGAACAAAGAAGTCACAACAGCAAAGGAACAAAGTTTATCATAATAAATTTCCTTGATTTTGCATTTATGTTGCCATTACCAAAGCTACGACAGCAACTTCCCAATGAAACGAGATTTAAGCCCTGGTTTCGTATCTCTCTTCCATATTCTCCTAATCCACGTCCAATGAGCATCAACATATTTTTCCTTTCCTTAAACTAATGCAAGTCACCAGTCAATCGGCTGTTTTATATACTCTCAATCTGTCGATTTATAAAGATATTTTAGTGAATTATATGAATTATATCGATTATTCAGTAAGGTGAACTACCATTTTAGTTTCACTTTTATTTTACTTGCTATCGGGAAACACTAACTTAGGATGTCTTGAATCGAGGTTCTATATTCATTAGTTTCGTTAAAGGTGCGTTAAACGTACGTTAAATGTTCGTTAAATGTACAAAGAATTTGGCTTTAATTGAAGTGTGTTAACTCCATCAATCTATATATATATATACACACACACACACACACATACACACACACACACACATACACACACACACACACACACACACACATGCTTAACGTATAATGCGAACTGATATTTTCCTAAAGCCAAGGCTTATCCATTTCCACTTTGTTTCAGGTTTTGTTCTTCCAGTGGCATGTGCCACACCTTATACCAAAGGTCTTGCACTTATGATGTATCCCCGGGGGGGGGGTCAAAAGGGAAGTAGTCGTTGAAGCGTCCTATCGGATTTCTCCGCATTGAGTCATGTTTTGCTGGAGGAAGGCTCTTATCTGTCAGGTGT
>NC_068982.1:113392646-113393396 GCF_001194135.2 Octopus bimaculoides
ATTATATGAATTATATCGATTATTCAGTAAGGTGAACTACCATTTTAGTTTCACTTTTATTTTACTTGCTATCGGGAAACACTAACTTAGGATGTCTTGAATCGAGGTTCTATATTCATTAGTTTCGTTAAAGGTGCGTTAAACGTACGTTAAATGTTCGTTAAATGTACAAAGAATTTGGCTTTAATTGAAGTGTGTTAACTCCATCAATCTATATATATATATAATACATATATATACATATATCGTTTTTGTATTTGGTTTGCAAAAGTCTTTATATGAATTCGTGTGTTGAAGTATATATTATTGTGCCGGGAAGAATCATTCTCTTTTAGTGTCTTGTTAATTTAACAGACTCACCGGTCCGATTTCCACTCATTTACTTATTTGTTTTTACTAAGAATTTCGTTGTGTCTTGCAACCTTTTTAATAGTCGTTGACTTTGTCCGTTATCGGAACTGCGTCCTTTTTATTTTTATTTTATTTGTTTGTGCGCATGCGTGTGCGTCAGTGTGCGTGCGTATATACATGTGTATGTTTGTGTGTATGTATATATATATATATATGTATGTGTGTGTATGTATGTGTAAGTATGCATGTATGTGTGTGTGTTTATGCATATAAATATGTATGCATGTGTGCACGTTTGTATGTATTCTACATATCCATGTGCTTGTGTGTTCATGTTTGTGTATTTGTGTGAGTGTGTGTGTATATGTGTATGAGTGTATGTTTATTGTTGTAGATATA
>NC_068982.1:113393531-113407700 GCF_001194135.2 Octopus bimaculoides
TATATATATATATATATATATATATATATTTATATGCATGATTGCATACAAATTTGTATACATATTAAAAATGCCTTCGACACACCAAAAAAGACAAATATACGTATATACACGACATAAGGCATATATTTTTATACATAGTTCAATCACCCTTTGTGATTCACACTATAAACAATGTTAAACGTGCTTAAAATCATTACATTTCATCAGGCTATCAAAAGCCATAGCCTGGTGCTGGCCTAAATGCACGATATCATACATCACAGCCTCCTTATATTTTCATTGGTTGTATTTTACCATCTGCATGTTTTCCACTATCTCCCTTGCCATCTATTCAGTAAGATGAACTATAATTTTAGTTTCCTGTTTAGTTTCAGCCATCGCCTTCTGTTCTTCCTAAATCTATTTTACGAATTATTTGTCAATGCCTCGATCTTATTTATAACTGGCAGGTAATCATGATCAATATATTCCATTTTACACCTTTTTGACAATGTGCAGGAGAGTTTTGTGGATAAAAATCTTTTTCTAAACTTCTCTCCAAATATCATATTAGTTCTATCTATATGACAAATGAAGTGTCTTTCAATTGTGTTTTAATTCAAACGCTATGACGTTTTGCTCACTTTTAGCATCTAACTGCCATTATTCACAAACTGAATGTTTTGTTGAGATTACTATTGCGTGTTTTTAAGAATTTGGTTTTCTTATTGCAATATTTTTCACTTTCAAAACAGGATGTATCCCCTCAAAATAAGACGTTCTCCATGCAACACATATCAAAAGCATTTTCATAGATAGCGAAGTTTTAATAAAGGTTTGAATGATGTTGAAAGTGTTTTTCTAATAGACTATAAACATTACATTCTGCTCACAAGTGTTTCTTCCTTCATGGAAAGCATTTGTATTTTTCTAAAGACCATTTTTATTGCTGTTTCATTTTTCAATAGCAAACCTTGCTTGACTGTCTAATAAAATTAATTACATAGTTGTTTTAACACCTTTTTTATGTTTTATTTCCATGGTAGGGGTATTTAAAATAACTCTGTCCATTTTCTGGTTTATTCTCCTTACGAAAAACATTACAAACGTCTAAAGAATCTCTGCACCATATTCATCTCTATGATTTAACAGTTCTACATTTATGCTATCCATGTCTTAATTACAATTTAGTTTCCGAATTGCCGGTGTAACTCCTTCTGAATTAATTTCTGGCACTTTCTCGATATTAAAGAGAATATATTTTTGTAATTGCTTAAGCACGTCACAATATACCTCTGCTTTGTAATGTTCCCCACTGTTTTCTCTCCATCTATCAGTTAGTCCATTTGGTTCGGTTAGTAGGTTGCCAAATTTATCTTGATTTTTTCTTCTCATTTAGGTACCCTTAATTTTGTTAGATCATTAAACATTTGAAATGCTTTTCTTGAATTATTTACTCGATGATTTCTTGTTTCTTCACAACTCTCGTTAATCCATGCATCTTTGCTGCCTTACTTTTTTTATTCTTTCATTTTTTTCTTTCCTTTCCTACTGACCAATCAATATCCTTATTCTCTTTCTGTTTCAAATCATTTCCTTTCAACAAGAATTCTGCCAAATATTGTTGTTAATATTGCTTAAGAGACTACTGTTAAATCTTGAAAATTTTGAAAATAGCCTTCCAGCCAAGTTTGTGTTATTTCTGCCCAGTCCAAGTTTCAGAGATGGCTATCATGTGTATGATATAATAGAAGGATGTTCAGTACAACAGCTACCTAATTGAATGTGCCTACGGTTGGCATAAAGTATGATGTCGAATGCAATCGAAATACACTCTGTTTGGGAGGCTTTTTTTTTATTTGAACTTATGGATTATATTTTAGCTTCCTTTGTTAGATGAATCATTCTAAACATAATTAGTAAATTGTAGAATATTTTTTCGGGTGCAGTTACGAAATTTTTAGCTTATGGATTTGAAGATTGTTTTACACTCTTTTATGAAGAGAGATGAAAGTGTATGAGTAGAATTTTCTTCAATTGAAAATATACTCAGCCGGGAAATCTCGGCTTCCTTAGAACTTTTCTGTACTTGACGTGGCTACCCAAAAATTACATGAAGTTACTAACCCACTGTTTTCAAATCAAACACTCAGCCATCAAAGTATGCACTTACTGTTCTCTCTTTGCATCTAAGAAAATGCCCTTTAATCTAAATTACAGGTCGTTTGCATTATTTAAAACTTGCACAAAGAGTTAAAGTTATTGTAACAACTGCAAGTATAACAAATATAGAAATGAACCGATTCCAATAAAATACTTGGATTTTTCCCAGGAAATTCGGCTAATACATATAGTAGATGAAATCAATGAATGAAAAAATGCCAAACTCAGAATGAAATTATGAATAAAGTGCCAACAATTTTTCTGTACACATTTTGTTTAACCTCATTGTTAAATTTATCTTTATTTCTCGTTTAAATTGATATAGGATCACCGCTAAGAAGTTATGTTACTTTACAGTAGTTTCTAGTTCCACTTTTATAAACCGGAAATATCATATTTAACGAAAAGGTTATGCAGACAAAATCAAATGTATAATTGTCATAAAGAAAAGAGAAATTATTTATATATTTCTTTTTGAAAACTAGATATAACCTTATTGATACGCATTTCATTATCATTAGCAAAGCAAGCTTTATTCAGTACATCTTGGTCAATAAAACTGGTTTCACATATAAAGTTATCTTAATAAAAGAATATTTCCGAATATAAATTGGGTTAAATTTACCTCAAATTGGATTCCACTGCTCCGTCATTGGACATGATATTTAACCTATTAAACAATTCTGGAAGAATGAATATCTCATTAAACTACGAATGTTAAATATGCATTTGGTTGCCAACAGTTAAAGAAATGCAATTTAAAGAGCTACTATATCTTGGCTATTTACAAAATTGCTGCGTGTAGAAATATCTTCCAATGTTTTACATCAAAATATTAAATAGCTTCTTAAGGTTCAAATAGTTCCTTATAATCGCTGTTTTAGTAGGTAACCAACTTCTAGCAGTAAATTCACCTATTACTGCATTTAAACATTAGTGGTTGATGTTCAACAAAAGGAGCATGAGAATAGAAGAGAAAGGAAACGCACATGATTTATGTGTAACAAGAAAAATGTTCTATACATGATCTTAACTTTGTAGGTGTGTGGTAAACAAAAGTAAAGAAATAATTGTTGTCGATCAAAAATGTTATCAAATAAGCTAGATCTCTCAGAAGATCAACAGTAATCCAAATTAAATCCGATTAGAGATTTCTCTTTTCTGCGACTTTTCACCCCGCTGCTCGTCTTTCTAACGTATTAGTTCCAGAAATTTTATTTTCCTACACTCTAACTTATAAAGATTAGCTGTATTCCCCACCAAACATCATCATCATCATCATCATCATCGTCATCATTATCCTCATCATCATCTTTTTCTTCTGAAGACGAAGCAGAGCTTATATGATGGAAGTTACTTCATTCTAAGTAATAGAGACTTTTACATGATGTCAAGTACTGCCTTCCTGCTTATTCTTATACGCCAACCTTATACCCACTGCTGAAGCTCGCTTCTATGTCTGCGCTTTTCAACATCTTCCTTTATCAATTTCATTTTCTTACAAACTAGATTCATATATAAACCACAGATCCAGTTTGGGGCTAAAAATAATAGCCCAGATCACAACAAAGAAGAATCAATATATTATATATCGGTCTGTCTTGATAACGAAAATTCAATCAACATCTCTGTGCTTTAATGAGCAGCTTTCCATTATGTTGTTGTGCTTCATGCATTTAGTGAATTTCATCTCTAGTTCTTTAATTTTGTTTTATATTTGTTATTGTTCACTTGATTTACACTTTTAATTTGTTAATAGTTGGCTCGAAACCGACCTTGCCTTTCATCATTTCCTGGTGTAGGTATAATATGTTAAACGCATCCTGAAAATTTCGAAATCGCATGTGTAAGTTAGAGACTGATATGTCACCTGAACAATTTGCTATGTTTAACATCCTACCGCACGACACAAGAGATTTAGCATGTAATCACCGAAAGTAAATCCCTTTTAAATAATTCGACCAAACACTGTATCCATATATCGTGTTTTCACAAAAAAAAAAACAAAGAATGCAGTGAAGAAATCAACAGACAATTTGGCAACTGTCGTTTCATTATTTTAGGGCTAGATTCTTAACAGTATTCACCATCAGATAAATAACATATAACGCAAGTGGTGGAGTATAACATAATGCATCTCTCTGCTGTTGATGATATTTCATTGGAATATATGAGAGCAGTAAAAATGTCCGCACTTCTATCAACTTGTATAGCAAGAAACGTGATATACACAAGTGACAACACGTTCAAGATAGGTACACCTACAGTTTTAATTTTAATTTAATATGATATCGTATTTGTTAGCATTGATTGAGTTTTAAAACATGGAAACTATCAAGAGATTCCAAGGAATTTCAAACCAAATTAAAATACAATTTTACTTAGTTTCAACATGTTTTCCCATAACATATTGTGAGGTACAAGAATGCATAAATGGATAAAAAAAGCGAAACAACTGAGTTTGTCAAGAAGAGGAATAGTTTCAAATTTTATTGACAAAGACGTCATCGAATTTCTCAAACTACCCATCCATTTCGATATGACAGTTATTAATAACAGTCGAATTTCTTTATGGCTCGTAAACCTGCTGGAAATAGCAGCTAAGTAGACTACAAGCCAAAATATGCTGTTTAAGAAAGAACATACTGAACATTGTATTTTTAAGTATACAAAAATAAAGAATAGTCACGGCTGGAAAAGCCTGAATGGTAGACTTTCTCAAAGTTACTTTAGGGCTATGCATCAATAATACCACTTTACTACCAGGATCGATCACACAAAAGATGCAGCAGTATACGGCATTTTATTTTTACTTTGCATTTCTTCGTGTTGTAACTCAAAGCCTGTATGATCTACATTACGGTTACAGTGTAACTGATGAGGAAGGACTTGTTTCGAAATGCCATAGCTATATTCATTTCACTGGAAACAGACACGTCTTCTTGCAATTCAATAAGCTAAATCAATTTGGCAACAGACAGCTTCACAAAAATAATAACTACAGCCAATTGACCTCTGACACTGTGGAGGTTCTTTGCTTTCTTTTCTAGTATCGATGTTTGATCTCCTAAACAGCCAACGAATAGTATCTAAGTGATCACCTGACCTGCTAGAAACGGGAAACAAATTGCCTTCAATCAAATTCTACCATCTTAAGAGAAAGGACACAGCCGGAAATGTAATCCGAGTACACTATACATACAAAAAATTCAGGTTGGTCATAGCAGGGACATCTTTGGTCATAGATCTGTTCAATCACAACAAATTCAAATTAAGCAAAACAAGGAATTTTGTAAGTGGTCAATCTATTTGTTAAGAATAGCAGCCAAATCTCTGTCAAATTACTGCGTACAATCTTAAAAGTAATGAAATAGTCTTAGAAATATAAAGAGACAGAATGGTCACAGTTGGAACGTCTTCGGTTTTAGGCCCGCTCGATCAGGACCGACCAGATATTAAACAGCAATAATATCTTCAAGAGAAAACTGTATAAATTCTACAACCACGTAACGTATCTGCCTTCTTTTGATGTCACATAACACCACAGAAAATAGTAGAAATAATTACTGATAAATAGCCTAATGAAAACTCATTATTCATAAATATTATATCATACAGATGAAATCTAAAATTCGGTTTTCGATGATTTTCACTTTATGAAATGCTCTTCACATATTGACTTGTTTTCACTTCTTTTGCATTCTCTAATGTCCTTTATCTAATTTAGTTCTTTATCCTATATTCCTTATTTTCACAACTCTTTCTTATTTTCTCTTATTTTCTACCTCTTATTTTCTCTTGCTTTCTAACTTTCATTTCCTAAAATTTATGGGGTTTTTTCCTCGGAATTCTTTGTTTTCGACTTATTTAATTGAATGAAATATTTGTAGGTCATTAAAGAAAAACAGAATAGGAAACAACAATCAGGTCAGAGAATTGTCAGGCAGACCTCAGTGGTTTGTAACAACGCCACCAGTAACTCCAGTCAAGGTAATAATGCATAAAAATTATAAAAAGGAAAGACGGAACTCGAAAATGAAATAAATAATAAAGATGATAAAATATGTGCTACTTAGCTAAGAAACAGTCAAATTAAAATACTGTAACTATGTTACTAGAAGTGTTGTTACGACGTTAATAAAATGCTTTAACATATTTCCCATTACATTTGGTGTCAAAGTTTAGTAGCGTTAATGAATTTTTAAACTGACAATTATTGATATTACGAAAAACTTTAAGTAAAGACAATGAATTCAGTGTGTCAGAAATGAGAACAAGAAATGAGAAAATACCGATCTTCATTTGTGAACCTGTCGTAAGTATCTGTTATTTGACAAATAAAATAGCAGTCGCCAAAGGTTAAGGTCGACTTAATTATGTAATAATACGTGCACAGACGCTAAGTAATTCACAGTGCTCTCATTTTCCTATAGTAGCCAAATCAATATTTCTGAGCGTTGCTTATGAGATTTTTAAAAACTCCTCTAAATATATGTTGAAAGTTATATATGGAGACCGGAAAATAGTCAAAAGACAAAAGGTAATGTGTTTTATTCGAACGAGAAAGAAACTTATTAATTGTATTTTTAAAGATACATACGACTGTATACTTTATGAACAACGTCAAGAAAATACTTGGTAAATTTAAGATTGCTTTGAACAGCAGTTTCCATGTTTATGAGAGGTAAATGGGGAGCATAAAAGTGCTTTGGGACAGGTAACAATAGTAAAACATTTGCTCACATGATTTAACACCACAAACACACATTAATGTCACTTTTAAACACAGTTATGTCTGAAATGCTTTTACAATTTATTTGTTTTAATGTCATAATTATAAGGATTAAATTTATCTTTTTACACGTATTCAGTATCATTTAAATATAAGATAAATGATTAAACTGTATTGCCTTGAAAGTCTATAAATGTCACAGAAACCAGTTAGAAAGTCTACTTACATTCAGCCAACAATATAGTAATATTTCTGAATGTGTAATATACCTCTACGCTCTGAAGTGTTCATGTTTCAATTCATCGGAAGCAATGTTTTTCAACCTGCGCTAAAAGTTATCTCCATTTTTTTTTTGCTTACTTATTGCTTTTAGGTGACTTTTTTTTGTGCGTGTGTAATACTTTACGCAGTGTGCGTGCTGTTCCAAGTAATGCCGACTTTTGCAATACATCTTCATTGTACGGTGTTTCTAAGACATTCGTATGTTTTTTTGTTTTGTTTTTTCAGATTGATTGGTATTGAACCCAATGCACCGATGACAATAGGTATAACCTTTGCCACATCTTAGCGATCTCAATTCTCAAGTCTCCATATTTATCAACCTTCTTCTCTTTCTTTCATGATGATATGTTCATCTCCTGGCACTGCAACGTCAATTATTAGGCACACTTGTTTGTCTCTCCTAAATGTTACTATATCCAGCCTTCGATACTCTAACACTTCGCCTGAAATTCAAACTCCCAGAGGATTTTTGCCTTCCCTTTTTCGCCCACTTTATCGCAGATTTTGCCGGAGCTCCTGGTGTCTTGCATGCGTACCAGGTTTGCTATCTGCAGCATATGGTACCATGCTATCCGTTCTTTTCAGTTGTCTAATATTTTCCTGATTATTTTGGCCGTGCCAAGGAGGCAAACCTTTTGTAACAGTTCTACTGGGCACTCTGTTCCGATTTCCTTTATATTCTCCTTGATGCCTTTTGATACTGTTCCCAAGGACCCAACAATAATTGGCACTATCTTCACCTTCTTCATTTTCCATAGCCGGGCTATTTCGTACTTAACAGAGTTATATTTATCTACTATTTCGCCTTCCTTCTAGACTATTCGTGGGTCAAAGTGGCATGCAGCATCAACTATATAGCACATTATTATTATTATTATTATTATTAGTAGTAGTAGTAGTAGTAGTAGTAGTAGTAGTAGTAGTAGTAGTAGTAGTAGTAGTAGTAGTAGTAGTAGTATATGTTTGACTGACTTTTGCTTTGTATATGTACAAGTTCACTCCAAGTCTCACCCAGAGACCTCAAGAGACATTTTGATAATGTACACAAATTAAAATGCTTTTGGATTCATATAGACAATATTTTTCATAGAATATGAGTAGTTTTCACGGGCACTATTTTTTGAATTTCTTCCATTTTTTATTTTCTGGTATCTGAGATAGGGAACAATCAGCCTCTTTTACTATCATTCCTAGAGCGCCTATGACAACAGGTACTGTTCTAGTCTTCAGGTACTACATTTTTACAATTTCTATTACAATATCTTTATATTTGCATGACGACGCGCTGGTAGAAACGGTAGCACACAGGTGAAATGCTTAGTAATATTTCGTTTGTCTTTATGTTCTGAGTTCAAATTCCCTTTCGGGGTCGATAAATTAAGTACCAGTGTGTACTGGAGTCGATCTAATCGACTGGCCCCCTCCCCCCAAATTTCGGGCATAGAGTAGAAAAGAAAATCTTTATATTTACTCATTTTTTGGTAGGTCTTTCTTCATGGATACATTTATTGTCTAAAAGAAAATTTGATAAATTCCTGAAGTTTACATGGTTGGTATTTTCATTTGTGCGCACGTTAGAATATGCGCTGCAATAGCTGGATTTTAAGACAAGTTTAATAGTGTGATGTACAGTCACACCGCGAGAACTATATCACTTGATAAAAAGTAAAATGTCCTTTCCACACAGGTTATCAGGAAAGAACTTCATCTCAGCATTAGCTAATGTAACTCTTGTCAACTGTAAATAGACTATGTTGCTTACAGCTAGGTGGGCTGCATTACCAATTGCTACGATATCTTGTCATGGTTACAAAAACGTTCAGGCACCCACCAGAATGCAAACGATTAACCATTTGATCATCAATATATGTATTCTTTGAGGTTATTTTAAACTTCAAAGAAGAGAGAGAGAGAGAGAGAGAGAGAGAGAGAGAGAGTACATGCCGAAGGCTTCGATAGAATGTTACATTCAAAAGCAAATTAAGACGTAGAATACACCTACACATTTACTGGCATTTGTATATAATAAATCTTAAAGAATATAAGATTCACAATTCATAACATTTTAACAAAATAAATTATCTACATTTTTCCTTAAATGTGAAAATGAAATATGTTATCCATATATAGACGTGCATGCGTAAATAAATATTTACATTCAAATGTGATACACACGCAGACATACACACGCGCATACAGTGACCGACACGTAACCTCAAACAGATACACATACATTCACCGCAGCACAAACACACACACTTACGTGCACGTATACGTTTGAAAGGAATACAGCACTCCGTCACCACTCACATTGTTTTTCTTTTTGTGGTCATTTACTCCTCACGACAAACTTATAAAGAATTATACACAAGGAGAAAATCTAATAAGAAACTTCGGGCGAACAAATATAATAGATTACTTGTGTTGAAGATCCCTTCGCTTGTGATTCTAAACGTGTGTGTATGTGTGTTTATATATATAAACATATATACATGTATGTATGTATGTATGTATGTATGTATGTATGTATGTATGTATGTATGTATGTATGTGCAGATTTTTGTGTTATATGTATGTATTCTCAAGCATAGAGTTGCATATCTAGACATGCTCATATATATTTAAATGATAAACTTCTGGAAAGTTTTACAGATTTTTACAGTTCCAGTGATGGATTGGATCTGTAGTCTTCGAATTAGCTCTCTCCTTTCTAGTTTTGAGAAGCCTAATTTCTCAAGGTTGGTATTTAAGCAATGTGTTACATATCCCAGGGCCCCAACAATTACAGGTATAAACTTGAACTTTACTCTGGATAGAGAAACTGCAGATTTCTGAATAGTTCAGCATAGGTGTTCTCTTTTTCACTGATCATCAGCTTTATGTTAACATCCGCTGGGCAGCTGGTTTCAACAATTGTGCACAGTTTTTCTTCTCTATCCTAAATCATTATATCAGATCTGTTGTGTTTACATTTTATTGAGGTCTTCACTATTACATTCCACCAGTATTCCTTTTCATTATGAGTGGCTATGGCTTCTACCATATTGTGGGTTCTTATTTCTTTGTCCTCGAGATTATCCTTCCGACGGATATCATTATAGAGTGTCCTAGCTACAACGTCATGTCTCATCGGTAGATAATACTGTGATGACATTTTCAGACGACTGCTTATGATGTGGATGATATCTTCAGTGTAAACTCCACAAAGTCTGCATCGGTTGTCACATTTTACGGCTTTTCCTGCATCTCTATCCCTTTTATGCATCAGGTACTTGGTTGATATTTCCTGTTCCTGGATTGCAAATGCATACCCTTCAAAGTGGGTGGTAGTAATCTGGCTATTCGTCCGTGATAAACTGCTTTGATGATCGATCTTACTATCATCACGGAGTTTTGTACTAACATACCTATGCATATAGGCTCATCTGATGATACGTTATGGGCATGTATTTTTGGTTATCAGACAAAGTGTTGCTCAAGAAGCTGCCTACCAAGTCTTATGATGTTATCAGCCTCATGTAGGCAAACTTGGTCAAGGGATGCACTTCGACACTTGTATGTATGTTTGTATGTATGTATAGTTTTATGAGTCACCTGGAGTCACATGGTACTTTATTAGAAGAAAGTTGATAGATCACCTGTAGGTTTATATAGGGAGATATTAACAAAGGACATTTTATAAGTTAATTGCATAGTTTTATAGGCAAATTATTAGAAGACAACTGTAGATTCATAGGATATCTTTCAAGAGAAAATTTATAGCTTAATCTGTAATTTTATATGCAATTTATCAAGAGAAAATTTATCGACCAACTACAGTTTTACATAATTTATACCTTTTATTATAACGATGTGCAGGTCACCAATAATTTCATACTAAAACTATTAGAAGACAAATTATAGGCCACTCTATAACTTTACTGGCAATATATCTTGAGTTACACAATAGGACAACTATAGCTTAATAGAGCGACTATCAGAACGTAATTAATAAGACGGGAAGTACGTCAAGAAACAATTTTCTAAAATAATTGTAATTTATATGAAGATTCCTTTACCATGCTCAACGTTGGTCGTGCCAACAGTGAGTAGCCTTTTTTTAAAATCAACATCATATTGACCATACCAAGTAACACCGAATCTGTTTACATTACTGTTGAAAGGGGGGGGGGTAGAACCTAGACCCTTCCATATATACAACATATAATCTTTCCCTTGAACTTACTTCTAGCTATATATTAAGCAGGATGATTTTTTAAAGCAATCTAAAGATAGATTAATTTGTTTACCAAGTTTTTTTTCCATACCTATACAAGAGATTAACATCTCACTGGCAGTTTGAAAGTTTATAATAAAATAAGAGATTATCAAATAGCTCGGGAGAACTTCTTGAGCGAAATATAATTAGAAATCCCAGTGTTTTGTTTTATAGCTTTTTGGAAGATTGAGAATTTATGAGAAAAGGATGATAGGTTTTTCTTCTGTTTTGTTTAGTACTTTTTTTATTCATTAAACGCTGATTTATAGTATAGCTTCCGGTAAAACATTAAAGATTTGAGAGTTGAATATTGTGTCTATATGTATGTTATTTTTCTCCACTCCTACAGTGACAATTATTTCTAAAAGATGTATCGTTTCATCTTAATTGTAAATAGTTTCCTGAATCCGATCACCGTTCAGTAGTTGAGTGCATCTTTCTTCATGTTTAAAAAATAACGGACTACATTGCTGACAAGATGCAATTAAAGTAAAATTTCACAATATATCATAAATTCGTAGAGAAAATACTTCATAAAACATATTTGTTCCGAGTGATGTTCCCCCACCAAGTATTTTACAATAGATGCCGACTGTTACAGATGTAGTCTAATAAACCATTAACTATACTGTGTGTGAGAGAGTGTGTTTCTTTGAGTGTGTTCTAACATATATACTCAAAGTCTATAAGCATCATACACTCGGAGAACATACCATTATATGAATATTTACTAAGATTTTGGAAAATATGTGCCGATACGTGCATATGGTTCTAAGATATATCTCAATGATGTTCTAGAATGCATCATCTGCGGTGTTTCTTATGTCTTCGG
Organism: Octopus bimaculoides; assembly: GCF_001194135.2. Taxonomy (NCBI): domain Eukaryota; kingdom Metazoa; phylum Mollusca; class Cephalopoda; order Octopoda; family Octopodidae; genus Octopus; species Octopus bimaculoides. The sequence continues at coordinate 113,405,781 of NC_068982.1, forward strand.
GGATTTTCAGGTCTTTCAACATCAGACCCATGTGCATTTGATCCAGCGAGGATTGGCCAAATCGCAACTAGTATCTCTTGAAACAAGAAACCACTTGTCTACTCTCTCTATCCGAAGCCATCTAGTGAGCTTCTCTGCTGCTAAGATGATGCGATGTGCGGTTCCTCACTTTGCTCCACTTTGCACATATACATATACAGACATGCATCATATATAAACAAACATTATATATACATTTACTATGTTTATGCAACTATATACATGTCCGCTTTTGTATCTGTGTGTGTATGTGTATTGTATTATTGTATATCTTATACAATAATACAATCACACACTCCTGAGAGACTTCTTGCCCGCAACAGGAATATACCTAAGTACTTAAACATTCAGTAAAAAGTATGCGCTGATAATTCACACTACGTTACCGGACACACGCTGTTTAAGAATATTACATTTATACAACTATAAGAAACGATTGCGGAAATCCAGATTTTTCAATGGTGGGGCTCGCTCGTCATATTCTTTTCGTCATTTCTCTCTTCCTTCTTTATCCTTCTGTCCTTTGTTATAACAGCTTTCAGTGTAAACTTCATCAATCATTTATTTATTCATTCAATTATTCTGAAGTTTCCATAGTAATTTCAATGCAAGTCAAAGCAACTGTCAAAGAGTTAAAACGGATTTATACACAAATTTTCTATACTTAGCTATAATTTGTGGTTTAAGGTTAACAAATAGAGGAAAAGATTTCTCCAGAATGCCCAAAGCAAAAATAGAAAGGCTAGTTATTAGAGGCTCATGTAAATTGTTCTTTTGAGAAGCAGACTGTGGGCGTCAATACATGTCGACAAATACTCAAACATTTTTTTTTTAATCTTAGAAGCCATTAGTAATATGAATTGACGATATTGTATAAATGTAAAATTATATAAATTTATTCTATATTCATTATATGAAGCGTTCCTCACTTTCACGTGTGAAATAATGTATATGAGTGAATGTGTGTGATACAGTTAGCTTACTTTCTATTATGTCTATGCCATGGGAGGTAAACTAATGTAAATACATCTTGTTATTCTTCTCGCACACAAAAATACAGGATTATTCTTATTTTTCTCTGTGAGAACAATACAATAAGAGGTATTATATTTGTTTATTTTCCCTAACGGAAGACGTTATGAAATGTAAGCTAACTGCATTAAATTTATGTTAAATTTTCTAATACTCGGTGCTTGAGCATGTGTGTGTGTGTGTGTGTGTGTGTGTGTGTGTGTGTGTGTGTGTGTGTGTGTGTGTGTGTGTGTGTGTGTGTGTGTGTGTGTGTGTGTGTTATTGAAGACACCCCTGTTTTTGGATTCAAAATATTTTGTTAAAGATTTTTCATATTTTCTTATTGTTCAGCTGTGTTGAGTAGAAAACAACAGCGTTCCTAAGTACATTAACGTGTCATGACGTTCTCAAATTCACCATTGGAATGAAATGATCGTAATAATAGTATATTTGTGGTTCATTTTGCAGTAGGTAACAAAGGATAATTTTCAAGAGATACAGTTACTATTGCCGAATCTATTGTTTTAACTGTTAAGTGCTGGTAACTTTCATGATATATTTACATAGAATGTAATCTGTGCATCGCTTTTGACTTGTATTTTCCTATTATTAAAAGTTCGCTATTAAATCTCGTTTTCTTACGGGTTTATGCATCGGGTAATAATTCCATCACCCAAAGTTTTCTTATCGAATTTCTTTTTCTTGAACAAGTAGATTGATATCCAGTTATCTAGTGTAGGAGTTACGCATGTATGTTATTCTCTGTTATATGCGTGTGTGTATGCGTTAGTGTGTGTGAGTGTGCGTTAGTGTGTGTGTGTGTGTGCGTGTGTGTGTGTGTGTGCGTGTGTGTGTGTGTGTGTATGTGTG
>NC_068982.1:113408260-113413141 GCF_001194135.2 Octopus bimaculoides
ACATGCATATACATATATATACATACATGATATTGATAATCATATTTATATATTTTTATATATATATATACATATACATATACATATATATATATACATGATATTGATAATCATATATATATATATATATATATATATATATATATATGTCCTTTAGAAGTTATTATTTTCTACACATTCTAAAAGTGTCAATATATTCCTCTTCGAACACATTAATTTCTATCGTTCTATTTTTCAACTCATTATTAATCAATGTTTCTACCATAACCTTCATTTAGGTAATTTTCCAGTGAACACAAGCTCTATTTTCGGTACAGCATAGAAAAATTACTAAATATAAATGTAGTGCAAATTGATTTTCGAACAAAGTTGATAATTGATTTACAGTCATAATAACCTAACCATTATCACATCATACTGGATACTATTATATTTGTATTTCAGGGAAAGAAATAAAGTAATAAAATAACTTAATGGAATACAAGGTGTGCTCCCTACAAATAGGGTTTGCGGCTCGATTTTAATTTAAATTCTCTAAAGTCCACTCTCGCTCTTTCCATGTTTTTGCTTCTCTTGCTTTTGTTTATGTGTTCGAGACTCTCTCTCTCTCTCTATCTCTCTCACTCTCTTTGTATTATTATTTTTATTATTATTATTATTATTATTAGTATTATTATTATTATTATTATTATTATTATTATTATCATTATTATTATTACTATTTCTCACTTTCACATGCATATATTAGCAGTTTTATTGGTGGCTAACTAAAATTCATCTTTGAATAAGTTTCCCACTCACACAAACACACACGCACACAGACACACACACATATACTTACGCGCGCGCACATACACACTTCCGAATATATCGCAAGATTTTCGTTTCAATGGGAACAATGTTTAGATGAACTGTAGCTGTATGGATAGCAGAAATTTCATCATAATCTTACACTTGTACGTCTCAACCGCTCTTTATTCAGCAGGTTACTTCTAAATGTCAAACCACCTATTGTAACCCGGTTATAGGATGCTTCGTCTCTAAAGCTATGCTCTGCTATATGATATAAATATAACAAACAGCAATGATATCACTAAACACAAGAATAGTCTGTTTCTGTTTATGAATTAAACAGTAAAGGCACTTGGCTTTGATGACAAAGACATAAAATCTTTAATGTTTTATCCATCGGTTTTACCGGAATATGAAACTTCTCGAAAACACATAAACTGCAATTTCTTGTAGTTTCATTTAGAATGGGAACTGTCTGGGCATATCTAAATTACAGAAATATTTTAATTACACTGTACCTGGCATTGAATTGGACGAGGAAAATGACCTATATCACGAAAATAAAGAATAATATAAGTTCTTTCTACACTTAAAGTTTGGGTAGTGGGATAACTCAGGTTAATCGGCTTAAGTAGAAATCAACTGTCGGTTAGTCACTATTATTAATAGTGTTAACTGGAAATAGACAAAGCTTCTGTGAAGGATGTATGGTGGGAGCTTGTTGGGACCCCCGTCTTAGTGTCCTGACACTCTACTTGACCGCTCGGCAGCTAAGGAATCAGGTGTAATTTTACTGTGTTCTCAAGAGTTTGTGTGTGAAATATCAATATTAAGACGACTGGAGTTATCAGAGTTGGAGCCCTCGTCCACCACCGCCACAAAACGGTTTGGAGTTTGGACTTCACCTAATTGTGGCTGGAGAGACAAAAATTACTAGCACTTTGTCCTTCGAGTACTCGAAAGAAGTTAATGCTGTTTCAATGAGTGTTCTGTTCTGTACACATGAAGTTCTGAGAAGAAATTCTAGCATTTGTTTTTCTTGGAAATATATCGTAAACTATTTTATTCTGCCATTTAATCCTAGGAAGAATCTTACACTTTCGAATAGAGCCGTTCTTCAATAGGGGATGAAATGCTTACTGAAAGTGTAGTTATATTGCAGTGTAGTACAAAATTAAGCCAACGTTGAGTGTGTATTTGGATACAAATGCTCATCCAATGACACTGTAACTGCGCAGTTAGTGTAACAAAAACACGGTGCTTAGCAAGCTTATCGGTAATTAATAAAATGTTTTCAAACAGATTGAATAAATTAATTGGGAATATCAATGTATTATTGACTACTAATCGGATTTCCAAGACATGTGAGATTATTGATATTCATCTGAAAAATTCCTCTCCAAAGTGCAGGCTTGGAAAAGAATTTTCCAGATGCAGATTCACTTTATAGAATACTAGGTTGTTCATACATTCAAGTCAACTCCTTCTGCGGCACAGTTGTTCTTTCTAGAGCTGATATAACACCAGTGCTGGCGCAGGGTTTGTCATAAAGCAAATAAGTAGAGCTGATACTACAAGACATTCTCTTCAAAATTCTAACAATTCTACTAATGCACTATTGTGTATTGGACTTTAATCCCACAGTATAGCAACACTATAACGCAAACAATGAAACTATGACCCCTATGTGGTAATGTAACTTCCTGTAATCCTGTAAATAGCAGCCATTTCTCAACCAATTAACAATCAAACTCATTAGAAAAGAAGTATTCGGCATAATTTTTAGATATGATGTCATGATGGAAAGATCATCGACCACAGATATCTTAGCACTTATCAGGAACTAATTAATAACTACATGAGCACACTAATCTTCAGTCTTTGTATCCATCATGCTTCATGAAGCAAACTTATTATCTCTGACAAAATCTTAGGATTATCATCATTATACTTATGTGTGTATAAAACGATTAGCTGCTAGACTCGTGAGCAAGTCAAACAAAATATTTGGCGGTATTTCGTCCAGCTCTGAACGATATGAGTTGACATTCCACCGAGGCCGACATTACCTTTCATCAGGGTCAATCAAATAAGTACCAGGTGAATACAAAGGCCGATATAATCGACTCGTCCTGTTCTCTAAATTTCCTGGCCTTATGCCAAAATCTGAAAGCATTATTATATTACATGTATATGCCTATAAACAGAAATTACAAAATTCGGGAAATTTCACATTTATTTACCATGAGAATTGTAGATCCTAAAATGTCTGCTCCTGTGAAGAAATGACGTAAGGTATTGTCGTTGGTACCAGCACATTTCCTTCTTTCTTTTCTCTCGGACGAAGAGCATGTCCCGATGCATTAACATTTTACTCATTATGGCTAATCAACTCTTGACCTCCTTTAAACTTACTCATTAAATGGCTTTGCTGACACAGAGCACAACTATTTTTCTCGGAGTCTAGAATTTATCCTGAAGCAGTAATATTATATATATATATCTATTTTGTACAGTAATTTGAGGAGCATAAACTTATCAATTATAGCCATAGTTACACTGCATTTATGACGTCACAATTTACTGTTTCAATCGATGTTTATCGTCTAGGTGGACATACTTACAAACTCACAAAAAATTATATCCATATGACAAGTGATTAATTAAGTACATGAATGAATATTAAATTGATTCTATGTAATCTTTCCTTTTAAATGTTTTTAATTGTTATATACACAGATTTTACCTATTTTAGTTATGATATCATTTTTGAAAATCTTTTATTTTATTTTTTATACAACATAACTATTGTTTATAAACAATTACCCATAAGGCGCCAAAATAAATTTCCTCTGTATCAACATCTTAGTTTTCTTAGCGTCTTGCCCCTTTAACTGGTAATTAATGTCATGATTTAAAGTCTTCCCCTACCCAGCCTCTTATTATAGACAGTTACTTTATATCCAATTTACCACTCCTAGTGTCTTCTTTCCTCCCTGAAGAAACGGTATACATATGACAATATTCATGACCATACCTAGCCATGAGCTGTCAACTCACTCTTGTCCATTATTCAAAACAGACACAGTCTTCTAGTCTTAGATTTAGTAGTTGATAAAGAGGCAAATGAATTAGAAAGTAATTACAATCCTTTAAAGCAATATGACCCCAATAGGCTTCATGCGACTCTTGGCAGTGTAGTCTATTCTTAGCTACAATAGCGACAACATGAATTTCTTCCATCTACTTGCTCTGTTAAAATATGAGTCCGACTGGTTAAAATTCTATTTATTTATTTATGCAGCTGAAGATGCCACGGCATTTAAACTGATGTAATGATTGTATTGTTCAATTAAATGGTGCCGCTTGAAACGGTCGTACTGCATTACTACTTGATATCCTATTGCTTATTTTGATTAAAACTGATAGAATGAGATAAAAGAATCCAAGGCTATAAATAGTTTTCAGAACATTTATAAAGAAAAAGTCTAACAGCTGTTTCCGGAATATTTTATATATCACTTCATCAGAGACGGTGCGTGAAAATGTTTTGAGTATTAATCATTGTAGAGAAGATATGAAATACAGAGGGAAGTAAGAGAATGGATATAGAAGTGAGATACATAAGGATATTGTATTTTTAGTTCCATTATTCAAGTAGAATGGTGTATATTAAGCGGTGAAAAAGTTTCTTGTACCTGGTGTGTGAGATCCAATAGTAGTTATATTTGGTCTTTCCAAGCATAGAGCCTTGTAAACATTGTTCGATCAAGGGGTTTTTAGTCTGAATATATATATATATATATATGTATATATATATATTCTTTCTTTCGTTTCTTTTACTTGTTTCAGTCATTTGATTGCGGCCATGCTGGAGCACCACCTTTAGTCCAACAAATCGACCCCAGGACTTATTCTTTGTAAGCCTAGTACTTATTCTATCGGTCTCTTTTGCCGAGCCGCTAAGTTACAGGGACGCAAACACACCAGCATCGGTTGTCAAGCGATGTTGGGGGGACAAACACATACACACACAAACACACACGCGCACGCACACACACACACACACACACACACACACACACACAC
>NC_068982.1:113413315-113419352 GCF_001194135.2 Octopus bimaculoides
ATATATATATATATATATATATATATATACCAAATCCACTCACAAAGGTATAGTAAAAGACACTTGCCCAAGGTGCCGCGCAGTGGGACTGAACCCAGAACCATGTGGCTGGTAAGCAAGCTACTTACTATACAGGCATGCTATATGTGTGTATATTTATGTTTATACATATATATTTATGTACGTTTGTATGTATGTATGTATGTATGCATGTATGTATGCATGCATGTCCACGTATGACTGTTCAATCTTTCTTTTAATCTATAGTTTATTTTCAACAAGTCACCGTCTAGATGGTTGCTGAGCTTTTTTTACTTCTATTGAAGATATTGCATTTGTGTTATTACTCGTATGTATGCATGTATGTATTATGTATGTCATTATTCAGTTTTATTTCAAGATTTTTTGCCAATAGAGAAAAAGTCGGTTTCTAACCTAGATCGAAGGCTCCTTCATTGGATTTTAGGCATGAACAACAGGTTATTTTTTATGCATATATGTATACGTGAAGTTCTGTATGTTTTGTTTTATATATGTATTCTCATGCATATACTTGCATATTTAGACATACTCATATATACTTAAATGATAAACTTCTTGGAAAGTTTTACAAATTTTTACAGTTCCAGTGATGGTTTGCATCTTTAGCCTTCGAATCAGCTTTCTATTTTCTGGTTTGAGAAGCCTAATTTCTCAAGATTGGTATTTAGGCAGTGTGTTTACGTATCCCAGTGCCCCAATAATTACATGTATAAACCTGAAATTGTAATGTGGATAGAGTAACTTCAGATTTCTCAATAGTTCAGCGTATGTGTTTTCTTTTTCCCTGATCTTCAGCTTTTATGTTAACATCTGCTGGGCAGCTGATTTCCACAACTGTACAGTTTCTCTTCCCTATCCCAAATCATTATACCAGGTCTTTTGTGTTCACATTTTATTAAGATATTCAATGGAACATTCCACCAGTACTCCTTTCTATTGAGTGGATATGGCTTCCACTATACTATGGGTTCTTATTTCTTTATCCTCGTAGTTATCTTTTCGATGGATCTCGTTATACAGTGTTCTAATTACATCATGTCTCATTTGTAGATAATATCGTGATGACATACGTATGTATGTATGTATGTATGTATGTATGTATGCATGCATGCATGTATGTATGTTTGTGAGTATGTATATATATTCTTGATGGGTTCCCCCACGTAATATGTAATCTGAGGTTATGATAGAAATCATTCGCTCAAAGCTGTACGGTAGACTCAAACTTCTGACTACGTGTTTACAATGGACAACTGTTTAACCACACAGAAATACATGCACAGTGATTTAATAATTAGCTAAGTGAGACATATCCTTCTAACTTGTCTCTGTAAAACATCTTTGCTACAATTCAGAGGTTGAAACCAGTAAAATAGTAAGACATGTCTTAATATATTAACTTCAAACATCTCGTGAATAACTTTGATCAGTGATGCAGCTTCAGTTAATGATCGGTCTCTATACCAAAATGTCAAAAGTCAAACTTTACTAAGGATTACATTGGCTCTTACCATAAGATGTATCAATTTTTATCAGGAGTTCTAGATGTATTTATTTCTTTCTGTAGCGTATATTTCCTACTATTTATTTCACTGGATATTCCAATTTACTTTCGATGCGATTGATCAAATATGATCAAATTACACTTAGGGTGAAAATCAAAGTTTTATTGCATTATGGATTCTCTTGTCGTATATCCTCGCCAAGATAATATAGTCTCCTTCGATTGCGACGCCACTAAACAACAACAGCATTTTTCGCCTATAAAACCATAGGAATTTATGAGAAATATTAAATCTTTATATATTTATTCACTGATTACATTAGCATTCCTGACAAGTTTATACGCTTAGTAACTTTGAAAAATATACACATATATGTATGTGTGTGTGTGTGTGTGTGTGTGTGTGTGTGTGTGTGTGTGTGTGTGTGTGTGTGTGTGTGTGTGTGTGTGTGTGTGTGTGTGTGTGTGTGTGTGTGTGTGTGTGTGTGTGTGTGTGTGTGCATTCATACTTGCATATATATATGTATGTATGTATGTGTGTGTGTATGTGAGTACGTATGTTTGTCTGTCTGTATGTATGAATGTATGTACATATATTTTCTCACGCATACACGTACATAGATACATACATACATACATACGTACATACATACATACATACATACATACATACATACATACATACATACATATATCACCACGGTAATTTCCGAAAGAATTTAATTTCTGTGTATATTTCTGATTCTTTAATCTTCTAACAAGTTAACCAATAGATATGGATTTACTTCCATTTCGATTTTCTATTGATCATCTTCATTCAAAGGTAGTATCGGTCATGTACTGGCAACGATAATGCCAATTCTGTTTGAATCTATTTTTGACTCCCTAACGCTAGACTTAGTTCGTAATTGTAAGCCCCCAACGCTTTATGTCAAGCTGATCTGAGCTTGTTCATACAAAGTAGCCTTTATTTTCGACAAATATATTGATGCTTCTACATCGGCTCTGAATCAAAAGCTGGATTAACTTTAAGTGAAGCTATTTATACCAGTGTTGGTGCGGTATTCATAATAGTTTCTACGAGCTCTTCTTCCTTTTGGTGAAAACAATTAAGAAATATTCTCTATACTTTATTCAGTTCCTTTCTTCTCTCCGTTATTATCTGCTGCAATTTTGAATTGAATTATTTAAATTTCTTGCTAAATTATAGAACTAATTCAACTATATGTCTACCTATTTACGTCACTTATCTAATTTAAACATGTTTTCGTTACCAACAAAACAGTGGTTAATTTTAAAACTAAAACAAATTTCGTTTGCGCATATTGTATTTTATTCTACTTGTATTTGAAAACAGTTCCAAGATATCGGCTACATTTGTTTGAGATCATTAATTCATTAAATGGTTTCAAAAACATTGATCAGAGAAAACATGGGAAAATAAAATCTGGCATTCCTATATTTGCCTTCCAGCTTGTCATTTATATACAACTCTTTATCACTTGGAAATTGAAAACACGAGCTATGCAGCATCTGTCATCACTAAACGAGATTGAAAGATATTGAAAATGGATAAATATTTAAGGTTAAAAAACATACAGAAGGAATTTACGTCGAAATGTAGCTTTAGAAAATAAAATTATATATCACGGGTTATTAGAGACCCTAACTGAAAATTGAGTGGAAGATGGATGAGTCACCCAAAGTAATGTCCATAAATTTAGACTTCTCTAGATAAAATATTTCAATGAGTATTGTCCATATTACTTTTCTTCAACAAAATCCTATAATTTTGTGTGAGAGTCTTTAAAAAATTGTTGGTCTGAAAAGCCGCCCAACGTAACATCGGGCTAGCAAGAGAGCTTGGTCAGACAACCAGGTGGAAGCATGGCTTCTATGCAGTAATTAGACATGCTAGAAAAATCTGTAAAATTGCCCTGAAATAACGCTTTCCTATCTTTAATATATATGGATTCATTTGTTAGTGTAATCTCTGAAGACACACAAAGAGGGTACGGTCATGTCAGCAATATGTTTAATCATAAGTCTGTCTAATCAGATAGTAGATAATCAGATAGTAGATAATCAGTTAGTAGATAATCAGATAGTAGATAATCAGATAGTAGCTAATCAGATAGTAGCTAATCAGACAGTAACTATAATACCCGGTCCTTGGGTTCTTTTAGCGGAATGCAATATATTGCGAGTATTCTAGCTGGGACCAGAAAAGTCACCGTTAAATTAAATGAGTTCCGGTTAGAAAACTGAACATCATTAATACAGTTCTTATATTCTTTCGGCACGAACTAATTTATTTTACATCCAAACTAATAACTTAAAGGTCAGATGATGTTTTCTTTTCTCCTTGACACTGGTTATTTACATTGGTACATAACATGTCTACTTGTTTTCTCCCTGACAATGGTAAATAACGTGTCTATGCTATCTCATATCTGTAAGCAGCATTTACTTTACTGTCATTTCCGTATTAGAATATTTATATTAACATACAGAGAATTTACAAACTAAATTTTTTATGTTCAAAAAAGAAACAATTTGCGAAAATACTTTAACGTTCTTTCGGAAATATTTTTACAACAAACACCTTCTGATAAATCTTATTCGAAAAGGAAAAGTAAAAGTTCTATATTTAAGAGATGAGGAATTATGTACATTATTTACATTATTTACAAAATTTCCACTCCAATCATGAAGAAAAGAGAGGATGAAACCGATACACTGTCTACAGTCTGTCTACCCTATGCGAAAGGCCTCTCCAAAAAGGTATAAAAGGTATGCGGCCCATATGACATCAGGACAGTATTCAAGAGTAATACAACACTTCGCAAATATCTCCTTCGCGTAAAACCACCAAGAGAAGAGAATATGACCAAGAACTGCTTGTCCTCCATTCCATGCAGCTGTGATAGGTTATACAAAGGCGAAACATGTCACCCCCTCAAAATAAGTGTAGAGGAACATCGCAAGGCTGTGACACGGGGAGATATTGATAAATCGAGTATAGCTGATCATGTATGGAAAAATGGAAACCACCTCCCCCTGTGGGATGAAGTTAAGATAATAGACAGAGAACACCACTTCACAAATATCTATTTCGAGTACGAAAACTAAAAGAAGCAGCACATATGCTAGGACACAACAACCTCCTAAGCAGACTGAGTGCAGCTATGAACAGCATATGAGAACCGGTATTAAAGAAGGATAGGAGAATATTAGATTTATAAGCCCTAAAATTCACTCCATAATTGCCCACGGGCATATGGCGTAGTGGTTAAGAGCGCGAGTTACTAACACCAAGATTCCGAGTTGGATTCCTGAATAATAATAATAATAATAATAATAATAATAATAATAATAATAATAATAATAACAACAACAACAACATCGAAAAATAATTTAGGAATGAGAACTCATTTGATGTTTGTTATTAAACACTTCGTCTTACAATTAGTACAAGTATAGCTTTGTAATTAAAAACATACTTCATGATCACATGATTCCGCAATCGATTCCAATAGCGCGGTAGTGCCATGGATCAGGTTGAGCTTAGCAACTGAAACTGTGTACACGGATATTGTATCATCTGATGTGATTTATTGCCTATAGTTGTTCTTGTTTTCAAGGTCAAATCCGTCACCCGGTTAAACACTATTTCTTGGTACCTTCAGTACCCTTAACAGTTTTCACTTTATTACAAGAATTTTAACAAGCCGAATTTCCGGTTTGAGGATATTTTCCTCCTTCACTTCAACAATTATAAGTGGTCCTGCAAAATATCCCGAGTGCTGCCTTTTCATTTCATTTTAGAATATAAAACAAACGGTAGGCATTAAAAGCTATCAACACTTGATGAAATATTACAAAAATATGTTTCAGTGTTATTAATTTCTATTTACTTGCTTACACTAAATGAAACTTGATAGAGATATACTTCGAAGGTTATCCACCCGATATCTATGAAATCTACACCAGCTGAATCAATCAATGTATTTTACCTCAAAAGATATGTGGCATTTTGCCAATGGAAAACAATCATTATTCTAGCTTTCACAAAAAGGTCAAAGCTGTCTTGACACAGAGGTAGCCGAAAATGAAGGAATCGATGGAAGTTGAAGCTCTCATTTATTTCTTAATGTGACAAGATGTCTTAGCAATTGGACTGTTCGATTTGGAAACTTAACAGAAATAATTTTTAATCACGTCCCCGTACATACATATGTACATATATACAAATAAACATATACTAGTGTACATATATATAATATATACACATATACAAGTGTATATATATAAAAGCCACACACATACACACACACACATATATACATATAAATCTATATTTGTGTATAGATAGATAGATAGATAGATAGATAGATAGATAGATAGATAGATAGATAGATAGATAGATAAAACTTACTTGGAAAAGGATGTGTGGCGTTCAATCATATAATAATATAAATAATATATATA
>NC_068982.1:113419543-113426516 GCF_001194135.2 Octopus bimaculoides
TATATATATGTGCATGTATTTTTTACATTTTATCTAGTTCCAGCTCATGAGCTGTGGTCACGCTGGGGCACCACCATTGTACATACTTACATCCATACGTATATACATATGTATATGTGGGCACAGGATGTCACTGAACATGAGATGCAAAATACGAATACATGGAATATGAACTTGTTTTGCAGCAACGAAAGAAACAAATAGAAAGCAAGACAAGTAGCATAACGAACTCCCCTTCATCAGTTGTCAGCTGTTTTTCTAATCCGTATTTCGAGCAATTCAACGACAAGATACGCCTTCGATAAAACATACTCCCACAAAACAAATTAAATAAATTTTTGGATTTTGCGGATGGTCAAAATTCGTAACAAAAACAGGACAGTTAAAACAAACAGGAAATAAAGGTGAGGTGGTGAGCGCGAAGTAGCAAGCTTGGACAAGAGATAGACAAGAATGCGTCTGATTCGTCCAGCTGAATCAGAGAAAGAAAGAAAGAAAGAAAGAAAGAAAGAAAGAAAGAAAGAAACACGAGTTAGGAAAAGAAAAAATGGTCAATGGTCACGTGGGGTCCACGAGAGAGCAAAGGAAGAAAAGTGAGGTTGAGAGGGTAACAGATAGAGAATGGCGAAAAGGAGAGGAAAAATTAGAGAAAGGACAAGAGAAAGGAAGTAAGAACGAAATCGCTAGTGTTCTGCAGATAGTGTTCAAGATTGATAGCTGTTAGTAAATACTTTACTCACCTTATCCATAAATTTAAAGTCTTACAACATTGAGGTAAGTCTGCTGGAATGTCAAATTTGTCCGGTCACGATATCTTGCCAGACTGATTCAGTGATTGATTACTTTAAATTGATCAAGGTATTTTGATACAGAAAGTTCTGGATAATATACTTTTAATCAATTTAAAAGAGACAATCATCGTTAGTAGCTGCGGCTGAAGCGGTACTGGTAAAAGGTATCATGGGCATAACTATTTCAATAAATAAGCAACAGCTATAATGACATCAATGATAACATCATTCTCATGATAGTTTCTTCCAAGTTAAAAATGTAGCTGTTACTAATGTCACTAGCAACCACTCCATCCATCTAAGCTTACGAAAGAGCGTCTACGTAATCTTGAACCAGCTACAAATAGGTATAATCTTTCTTTCAACTCACTCCCTACCGTTTTGTAGACATAGAAGATATATTAGTTAATGCCGTGTGCTGCATGGGCGTAAGCGATGGATTGACCATGGTTGAAATAATCTTGATCCTAGACCTTCTCAATCAGGACACGCCGTGAGCTAAACAGATTTAGACAAATGAAATTGACCTAGAACTTCATTATTACAAGCATTTGAAAAATGATAAAACAAAACTAATAAAAAATTACGAAAAAGTTATTTATAAACTGGATTAAACTAGAACAGTGTCAAGTGTCCACTATATATGCAAGAAAATATTGTTCACCACACACATACATGCACGTACGTGTGTATTATATGTACATATGTTTCTATACATGCATGGACACATACACATACACACACACACACACACACATACACACACACACACACACACATATATATATACACTGCTTAATCTGCCTCTCTATCCATATAAGCGTCTGTCTATATATACATGTATATATCTGTGTATGTGTATGAGTATATATGTATATATATCTATAAACATAATTAAGGGATCAGCAACAGTTGCTTCACCACATACCGAAGTTCAGAAATAGCAGCTAAAGCGCTAAAACTCCAACAGATAGCAATACTTGTATGTATATAAATTGAAGTGGTAAATCGACCGTTAGTATTACTTTGTACAACAATGTATATTGTTCCCTTCAAAAATCAATAGTACGATATCTTCCAGCAAAGATCAACGAAAGAAATATGAATCTCATAAAATACTTTAAATATTTCCAGCGTGTTTTTTTATTGCTATCACTAAAAGATTGTATGGATGAAATAAACTAGCTAAAATATGACTTCAATAATCTGTAATGTCTTAACATAAAGCTAGATGATTATTTCTTGAAATGCTCTTAATTTATACGACCTTATTTTATAGCACCAAAATAATACGATTTCATCTATTATTCGTGTTATCATATATTTCGTTAGAAATATAGGTCCGGAATTTGGGGCGCGATCTTGCCATCATATTCACGATATAGCGTGCTGATAAACACGAGACGTTTTGTTATCTGGCTAGATTTTGTGCCACTTTGATAATTAACAACAGCGGGATCTATTTTTATTTTAGTGCTTTAAATAAAGATGTCACGAATGACATTGACACTAATAGTTCCGATAGATTAGCGTTGGTTACTGGAATTTATATTTTTTCTACTCATATTTAGCAGTATCAGTTTTAGTACATAATTTTATATTTCACTATCTATACCAATTTCATTGAAATCGTGAAATCATCAGATACGTATTTTATCTTTTGCTTGTTTCAGTCATTGGACTACTGTCGCGTTGGAGCACCGCCTTGAAGCTTTACTCGCACAAATCGTCCCCTCCCCGTTCCTATTCTATCGGGTTCTTTTGCCGAAATGCTATATGACGTAGACATAAACAAACAACTGTCAGATAATGAACAAGCAAAAAGACAAAGACGTACATACATAGGGGTTTGGTGAACGCGACTGATATATATATATATATATATATTCGGGTACAAAGCAGTAATAAGCAAAGAAACAACAAAGGAATAAACGATTATCTTATGAACTTATGTATATATATATATATTTATGTATGTACGTATGTATGTATTTATATAGTTATGGTATATTCTGTTAAGAATGTTGTAGACTACAGTATAAAGATTTACCCTGTGCTAACCAATAGTAATATTATACATACTTCCAGGTTTGCGTTTGGGCATATTTAGTGTGTGAACAGATAATTGAAAACATTAGAGTCAACAAGAAGAACTAGGGTTGAAGATTTATTTTTTAATCACTACAATTGTTTCCACGCAACGTAGTTCTCCAGGTGTGCAGGTACTTGATTATGCAACTGTTTCTCTGCATTATGAGATCTAGTTGTGTTTCCTCAGGCGATATGTAAATACTGTCTCCGTGAGTTGAAAATCTTCGGCTTCAAGAACATCTTGTATGTCTGCCGTGGCCTGAAAAGTAGTAGTCATACATACATACATACATACATACATACATACATGCATGCATGCATGCATACATACATACATACATACATAGATGCATACACGCTGGGCTTCTCGCTTTATATAAATTATATAATAATATCAATACCAGTTAATAAGGGATTGGCCAAAATGTCCGATCGGGTTTTGCCGACACTAAACGTTAAGCACTAACAGTCTGCTCCTTGTGCACGCGTACTCGTTTCATATTTGGCACGTGAACGTAGTTTAGCTCAAACTTGTAGCGAGACAGGTTGTATTTTGCATCTTGGGATCACCTTGAAAATGGGAAACCAAAACGAACATTATTGGCACCTAATATTTTACTTTTATTTTAAAAAGCGCAAGAAAGCGGCAAAACTTTATGAAGATATGCGCTGAGTACAGAGAGGATGCTGTTATGGAATGTGTGTGCCAGAAGTGACTTTAAAGATATCTATTGGAGAATTTTGGGTTCAAGATGCTCCTTGCTCTGGTTGGCCAACTGAAATTAACAGTGACACTAACCCCTATTGTATAACCAGGATGATTGCAGATATTCCTCAAAAATCCAAGTCGAGTATTGAAAACCATTTGCATGAACTTCGTTGCGTCAGCAGATTCGACGTTTGAGCCTCAAATCAACCGAGCGAGATTAAACTTGCCCAATGGGTTCTTATCTACGGTTTGTTGCAGAAATGTGAAGATAACGTCCCTTTTTGAGAAGAACGGTGACATGGAGAGAAAAATGGACCTTCTATGATAATGTGAATCGTAAATGATCGTGAGGGAAGTGCGGAGAACGACCACCAACTATCTTTGCAGTAAGGGTTCACCTGAAGAAGATTATACTTTAAATTTGGTGGTATTGGAAATGTGTAGTCTTTTACCAGCTTCTTTCCACAGAAAGTCCATGAGTTAGGACAAAGTAAACGGAGCGATCCATCAGAAGCGTCCGGCACTAGCTAATCGTAAGATCATTATCTTTCCTCACGACAGACTGCACACTTTTTTGCAGATGCGTCTAGAGTTACAAGGAAAGATTTGCCGGACCCTCGTAATTCGCCCGACTTTTCCACCTTCAGATTTCCATCTGGTCTGGTCTCTTCAAAATTCATCGAACGAAAGGACTGACCTTCAACTCTGAAGAGGATGTAACAATTTCATATGCAAGATTGTTTCCGCAGAAAGCAGAAAACATACGAGATTCTTTGAGAAGAGAATAATGGATCTGCCCACGAAATGGTAGAATATACTGGAATGAAAGAGTATTTATATCATTGATTGTATAAATCGCTTTCTGTTTAAAACTTATGTCTTATTTTTGCTTTAAAAACCGAAGGAACTTTCTGGCCAACCTAACAGATATCATATATAAACTTATGATCTGTATCTTTTATTTTTAATATTGAAGAAATCTTTTATTTTTTTTATTTTGAATAGATTTTTATATGATTGTACATAGTATTAGCTTCATTTCCTTGCCAGTACTGGATGACTAGAATTTACTTTCAAAGTGAAACGGAGATAAGAATAAAATACTTCAAAAAAAGAATTAATAAGAGTAGACAGTAAAAAATAGAAAATATATTTGACTTCTTAACCGAGCAGAGTTTCTGTAGGATTTTTTTAATGATAAATTGATTATATACTCCATTTAAATTTATCACTTTTTCGTGCATAACGTGGCGGGGGGACGAGCTTAATACAAAACATTCAATCAAAATTGGTTGGTAGCTATATACAAGTGTGTGAAACAATAAAAGAGAAGAGGATAAAATATATTACGAAAAGTAATTTGCTAAGGTTATTTCTACAGATATTCTATAGAAATTATAGCCAGCATTGACTTTTGCTTCTACGTTTCGTATCCGAGACGTCAGATGTAAACAAACAATGAGATCGAAGATGAAAATGGGTAATGGGCGTATATGCTATATTTTAGGGGGTTTTGCCCCTTCGTTAGCACCCATATAATTCATTAATCATCCTCGAACATATTACTTAAATAGCAACTATATATAGCAGTGTAAAGTATATTAAAATATACTTTAATATAGTATATTATGGTTGCCTAACGAAATACTGCATACCTACAAATCATTTGTATTTACGTACCAACTTCCAGAAATGATTTTAATATGTAAATTGGTATTTCGAATCACTTTACACCGCTATGTGTGGTGGCTATTTAAGTAATGTGTTCGAGGATAATTAATGGGTTAGATGGGTACTGGTGAAGGGGCAAAAATCCCCGAAATATAGCATATACGCTCATTACCCATTTTTCATATTCGATCTCATTGTTTGTTTACATCTTATGTATCGTATACGAAGCTGGATACCACTACAGCTTCAAATACGACTCCCTCAGCCTCGCAGTTTTCCCCACTGGACAATCATTGTACTCCCTGCATGAGCAACCGGCCTCTGTTGGCGTTTTATGGACAAGTTCAGATATTAATCGGGTCAGCCGGAACTGCCTTTGAGCGGCGCCTGTACAACCACAGGTCCTCTTTTAGGGTTCCAGAAAGACATTCCGTCACGCTCCTGGCCAGCTACATGTGACGCCTTAAGAATGAAGGAATCCCATACGAATTAAATCGAGTATCATAGAGCAGCCAGAGTCCTATATATATATATATATATATATATATACACGAAGATACGTTTCATTGGGGAGCAAAATGATTTCCTACTTAAATATTGTGTGTGCTCATCTCAGAATTAAGTAATTGTAAACTAGAACCAACTTTTCAATTATCTGCCGTTTGAAATACTTGTGGGCATAATGAAAATTAAAAAACTTAACTAGAATTATGGAAGAAGGGCTTCTTTCCAAGCAGCACAAACAGTAGCTTTATCAGGGAAAGAAAGGCTATCGTAAACAGATTTGATATCCAGAAATTTCCGTAGATTACGGTGGTATTTATACTGCAATGAAAGTATTACACAGCTTGTGGTAAAAATCAAGAACAGAAAGAGATAGCAAAAGTGCCACCAACAAGTCAACAACCTATTGCAGTCAATTTGTAAACAAATATAGTGTTAAGAAGAGATAATTTCAAATAAACTAAATAACGTTTGAGATGTTGGATAACATAATTTATATAACTTTTTTTTTTTTTATTAAATCCTTCCAAGATATCTATTTCCTTTCACGCATTCAAGATCGGGTGATAATTCGGCACCTGTTGGTATTTCAGCATTTCTATACAGAAATTGAAGAATAAAAGCATATTTTTCCGTGTATCAGTAAATTTTACTAGTTGGACCCTTTATATAATCATTGTATCTCTAACAATATTTCCAGGAGTTCTACGAGTATTGGAATGTTATATGAATACCTGGTTTCATACAAATCATCATAGAAAGAGACCAAATCTTCTTTATTGAATTACTCACGTACTCAAGGTAAACAGTCATCCTTTATATTTTTTTTTCGTTATTCTTTCAATCTTTTTTACTGTGTCAAAACTCCATTAACATTTGAATTTTGATTACTATGTTATGTAACAGCTAAGATGGCGAATAGTCAGAATCATTACAGCATCGACTAGAACATCTTGCGTTATTTATTCTGGCTCTCTGATCTCTGAATAAAATCTTGCCGATGTCGATTTTGGGTTTTATACTTTCGCGGACGATAAATATAATATTCCAGTAGAGGAACGATACTCATTTTATCGCTGATTAGGGATACCTCCTCTCTCTCTCTCTCTCTCTCTCTCTCTCTCTCTCTATCTCTATCTCTCTCTCTCTCTCTCTCTCTCTCTGTATGTATATATATATATATATATATATATATATATATATATAT
>NC_068982.1:113427019-113427862 GCF_001194135.2 Octopus bimaculoides
ATATATATATATATATATATATATATATATATATATATACATATATACATACATATATATATACATACATATATATATACATATATACATATATATATATCGAGCTATTTCTCTATCAATCATCACTATTTACATATCTGACTCCCCTCCCTCTCCCTCGCTCAGATACACAGTCCGTCGTTTTTTTATGGATTGCAATTTTAAAAATTCAACCTTGTCACTTTGCTACGCGTTAATTTATCTAAGAATTGTGTAAGGGTAGATACACGTTAATTTTGTGAATAGGAATTCAGATGGTCAAACAGCTGACTGCTCATCGTCAAAACCGACGAAGAATCCACAACCTTCGATTGTTGCTTATAATGTTTTATGAATACTCGTATCACTCAACTGTTGTTTGTTCAGATCCATACCGTGCAAATATTTTTCTCCAGTGCATAGATAAAATAAGTTCTTTTACGCGTATTTTCCTTCTTTCCTATAGATGAATTTTAAAAAATATCATGTAAATTACGTTGTCGTTTATGAGCTTGGTAATAGTGGAAGAACCAGGAACTTTAATTTTGTCCATAAATTTTAATATATAATATCTCAAATGTTCTATGGAGATTACAACATTGTATCTCACATATTTACAACCATCTTAACTTTTTAAGATGTTCGCAAGTATATATACACATGTGTGTGTATACTTGCGTGAATGTGTGTGCGTATGTGTGTGTATGTGTACATACATATACATACATATATACAAATATAAAAAGCATATATATCTATGTGTGTATATTCACACAAGCATATATATGTATGTATATATTATATATATATATATATATATATATA
>NC_068982.1:113428144-113430015 GCF_001194135.2 Octopus bimaculoides
ACATAAACACTATTCCACGATTTTGTGACAGCTTTTTGAATCTTTCATGCATTTTCTATTAAATCATAAAATTATCATTAATAGTTTTCTAGAATTTTATTGCTAATATCTGTCCAGATTTTGGACAGCTAAACTCCAACAGTTTGAGTTTAGCAGTTACCTTTCACGCCAATAATTTGAAATCTCTTCATTTTAAAATGAAAACACAGATTTTCATGAGCTCCTAGAATTTACTTATCTTCATTATATATTTTTTACTTTGAATTATTCCAAATTTCTTAATTTTTTATTTATTTTCGTTCGTGAAATTTCTCAATACAGTTTCTTACTGCTTGAGGAAGACCACTATTTTGAAAACCACTTTTACCGCTAATTCGGTTATTCACGTATGCTATGGAACAATGGCCACGCTTGTTTATTCAATGATTTCTTAATTTATAACATTCTTCTTGCATTATTTATAATTCTAAGGCGGCGAACTGGCAGAAACGTTAGCACGCCAGGCGAAATGCTTAGCGGTATTTCGTCTGTCTTTACGCTCTGGGTTCAAATTCCGCCGAGGTCGACTTCGCCTTTCGGGGTCGTTAAATTAAGTACTTGTTGGGTATTGGGGTCGATCTAATCGACTGTCCCCCTCCCCAAAATTGTCTAGGCCTTGTGCCAAGAGTAGAAAAGATTAGTTATAATTCTGAAAGCGACGGGCTAGCACAATCATTACCACGCCAGACAAAATGCTTTGCAGCATGTATTCCGGTTCTTAACATTCTAAGTTCAAGTGCTGCTGAGATCGATTTTGCCTTCATCCTTTTAGGATTGAGCACTGAGGTCGATGTAATCGGCCTGACCCATAAAACTTTGAGGCCTTGTGCCTATACTGGAAATCAGTATTAAAAGGCGACGAGCTGACAGTCGTTAGCAGTTCGAACAAAATGCATTTCTTCCGTCTCATTACGTTGCGAGTTCAAATACCACCGAGTGGGATCTAGTCTTTCTCATTCACAAAATGATCCCCCCTTAATTTTGCTCACATCGCTTTCAATTTTGGTGTATCGATGCAACTCTGAATTTTGATCACGATCTCGTAAATTAAAGAATCTGATGTTATTTGGCATTAAAGTTAGGAAATTTGGGCAATTTTAGCCAATCAAAAGACAGCGTGGCATTAGCAGCTTGTTACCATGACAACCACACGCTGCACTGGGGTTCACTGTTGTCTGTTCTGCTATTGTCTGTATTGATTTTTCACACTTAATTCTTCACACCACGGACAAATTCTTTTCAGCCGCATGTTTTGTTTTAATTTTTCTGTGTTAATATATTACATATTTTTCTGTGTTTTTTTTTTCTGTGTGTTAGTATTTTAAATATTAAGTTGGCCCCCGACTTGGTTGGCTATCTACACCTGTTTATATCCAGCACAAACTTGTACGAAGTACAGACGTCTGCGTGTTGTTTAATAAACATCTCAAGAAAAGCAGCTTTCTTATATTCAATAAGCTTGTGACACCCTGGTGGTACATATCATTGTGGCAAACGTAAAACCGCCCATAATTGTATTGTTATATATATTAATTACCAGAGTGACCCACGACTTCACTGGTTATCCACGCCGGTTATATCGAGCATAAATTTACACGAAGTATAGGTGGGTGGGTGCATGTGTGTTGTTTTATATAATTTCGGGGTACATTAATACATTTCTTCATTTGGTAGATTTTGTGGTACCCTGGAGGTACTTATAACTGTATTGTTACATATATTAAATACCAAAGTTGCTCTCGATTTGGTGTGTGTGTGTGTGTGTGTGTGTGCGTGTGTGTGTGCGTGTGTGTGTGTGTGTGTGTGTGTGTGTGTGTGTGTGTGTGTGTGTG
>NC_068982.1:113430025-113455180 GCF_001194135.2 Octopus bimaculoides
CAAATTAAGGTGATTTCTCTCAACATTAATTAGTGTAAACATAATCAGTAATTCAGCATTAATAAAAAGTGCGTTGCTAATTAAGAACATTTCACAAAATCATATAAGATACAGGTATTCTTTTTCTTCGGACAAATTCTTTGTTGACCAGTGTTATTCTTATCGTAGTTTACAAATCCAAGCATGAAAACTTTACTCAACTTCGAGGTTTTTGAAACAGAGGTCCCCTCCTCCCACTTTTTCACACACAGTTTTTCTGGCTCAATGAAATAAAGTACTAGTCATGTACTTTGATCGACTAGTCCCTCAGCACAAAATTTCAGTCCTCGAGTCTATAGTAGAAATAATTATTTATACTTCTGCTTGTGTTCCTGTTGGCATAACAATGTTTACTAAATGTTTGTTATTTACTCATCGTTTACCTTAAATGCTACTGGATGTTTATTTTGTAGTTTCTTTTGTTTTATTTTTCTGTTTTATGCATTTGGAATTATTCTTCGTGCTGGGTGCTGGAAAAAATTGTTCCCTACTTGGTTTTCACAATTCCTCCAAAAGCCGTGTGTGTTCCATTTGAACGATAGTATATCTAGTACAAGAGAAAAGAATTGATTGCAATTGTTTCAATATTAGTTAATATGAAGTAGTTGTATAGTTGTATAGCATAATTCATTTAATTATAAACAATATATCCAAATAATTGTATATTGAACGTCACACTGGATTTATTTAATTAAGAAATCGAGCAAATCTTTCATCCGTTTTTAGCTTCAAGAATTTATGCTTTTGGTACTTGTTAGAATGTATATTTCTGCTAGAGTATTCCTTATCAAAGCGATGTGTGTGTGTGTGTGTCCTTTTTTCACCCAAATTGTGTTTGTGAATTTTATTATTTTCTAGTTGACTTTTACCCTTTGTCAGTCAGTCCCAATAATTTGTCTAAGCTGTTTAGTTCAGTTCTTTATCTCTTGCTATCTCTTCGACTCCCTTGTGTAAAGGAATTTATTACCCCCCTCCCATTTTCTTTTCTCCTCGATCTAGCGTCCTTTTCCCTTCCACTTAATGTCATCTATAAACTCACTCACCTTATTTTCTTTTTAGGTCGAGCTATCCTCTAAATAATACTTTCATTGGTCATTTGATTTTAATATTGTTTTTTTCATTTTCTTCTTTCAACTTGCCATTCGTGCTGCGGATAGTTTGATAACTCATTCGTTCATCTCCAATATAATCAATATAGATGCAATAGGGCTTGAAGATTAGCTAAGGTGTTTTTGTGTTATAGCTTATGTAACAAGCCATGAAACGCTCGTTGTCCGTGTTTTAATATTCCCATTCCTTTATTTTGGGCTTTATATAAAACTTTGTACGGGAAATAACGAAACTACTCGTGATTCTGCTTTTGTGTTTTAGATGTTTCGTTCCAGGTTAATCCTGTTCAAGCAAGCCCTTGATCAAAGGTATTCCAGCTGTCATGATCCAGTATTCGTTTGAGCTTAGAGGACTATATTGTCTAAATGAAAAAAAAAAACAGTAAGGTGTGGTTTACGAATGATTTGGTTACTACTTCTAGCAACTCGTGCGACAGTTTAGAAGCTGCTTCATTGGCTCGAAATAAAAAGATTAATTACCTTTGGTCATTCAGTACGCATTTTCTTCTAATGATTTTGCTATTCCGAAATAATTGTAGCTTCATTTTGAATATCGAGTATCTAGGTTTTGATTGCTTTTCTGTTTTCAGTGTCCATCTTTTTAAACTAATAACAAATATGTTGCCTCATTAGTCCTAGATACTTGCTTCTTTTTCTTTGTAATTTCAGCAAGTTGCGTTGCTCCAATCAAATAACGTTCAATGAGTAACTCGTCTACTGAAGCCTCTTTCGACGAGATATTTTTGCTAGTATGGTTATGAAAGCATTTAATCGCTAATTCATAGCTCATGAATGTTGACGGAAATCAACTTGTCACTTAAGTGTCAATCCAGCAGAGTTCTTTAAAATCCTTCTTAGCCTCATTAGCTTTCATTCAATTTGTCTCCATATGTTCAGTTATGTTGTATTTAATGTATTCCTAAACGGGTAGTTCATTAATACGTTTATGAATGAATGTGCGTATGCATGCTTGTTAGTTTCTGTATGTTTCCTCTGAGACCCTTAATTTCATTTTTCAAGTGGAGATCAAATTTCACTTGCTGATAGAGGTTACTTATGATTGACAAATCTATCAAAATATCTCGCTTTTCAGAAAATATAATAATTGTATTCCAGCCTGGCTATGTAATGGCTGGAACTAAAAAGCATCAGTGTTACCGTTAGCGGGGAAACTGTCAGTTGTAGCAGCTACATTATCATCGATTGCAGAAACCTCTCTTGCAAGTCTGCCACTTTTTATTGAACTTTGATTGTGGTTGATCCACCAGCTGCCAACTAACTTGTCGAATCTGTAATCAATAAAAGCGTGTTTGACAGGAAAGTTGGTCCATAGTCTAAAGTTGCCAGTCTCGACAGTTCCCTGTTTGTTATCAACTTCATTCTTTGCTTAAATAAAAAAAAAAGGAAGTGAATAAACAGAAGATTAATGTCAATCTTACTCATGGCATTTTACGGTTAAGAGAAAAGCAACAGTAACCTGGTTAGATACTCCATTATTCTGTTACTTTACGAGGAGTGTTTTGATGAGAAAATCACTGCACTTCAGTGCAGTATTCCTGAATAATTTTCCAGATTTTCTTGACTTTGCTTTCCTTTTTATTTCTACTATTCTTTTCAGGTTTACCATTCCAACGGAAATGGGTTAATATGTTTTGATAAATTACAGTATTTTACTTTCTACAGACATTTTTTATTTTAAATATGGGAAAATAAAAACTTCATCAGTGTCAAGTTTGTATGAGATACAACGTTAAGTGAACAGTGACAAAGAAACGTTGCCAACTAGAAATAGTATTTTTTTAAAAATTAATCAATTTCTAGTGGGGATTATTTCCTGCCTGTTTTATTATATAATTTACACAGTGGAATGAAGAAAGAAGGATGTAAAGGTAAAAATATTATTACAGTATTATTTTTGTAGGTACTGAGACCTTTAAGAGTTTTAGCCAATCATACCTAAACCCTGCACTTGCATAAGCGTAGTACTTGTTTTACAGATTTATACACACACACACACACACACACACACACACACACACACACACATGCACACACATACATACATACATACATACATACATACATGGGAACGTGAAACTCAGAGTAACGGTTTTTTTGTTATATTTCTGCTGCTTTTAAATAAAGTATATATATATATATATATATATATATATATATATATAAGAGAGAAAGAGAGAACTCCCTAGAATTTCTGTTTACCAACTTCCTCATTGACAGTAAGCTGAAAATAGAACAGAAGACACCTATTGAGGATACTGCACAATGGAAGTGACTCCTGGACAGTGTCTGGAAATCGAACTTTTTGATCACATGGGTATGCTTGCACCTACCAGACTCTACCAGATCGTCGATAAATCAAAAGGTGACATTAACGAGGACAGTAACTGTAAAATACAAAGTGAACGATACGATGCAACACCTACCTTACAACAAGACCATAAGTGCCACCGACCTTTCGGTGTAATTATTGAAAACAAATTACGACAATATGGTGCAGTTTTTCACCAAGCTGTGTAACAGTATCTGTAGAATGGGTGAATGTGAACAATCTTCGTTGCACTTACTGTGGTTGCAGGTGCAACTGATGATTTAGAGTACAATACATTAGTCCTCGCAACCCACGTCATCAAGAACTTGCTGAGAACTCGACTGAAAAGGACGAAACAGACAAATGAAGAACAGCTCTTGGAAGATCATATGGGGTTTCGTAAGTAGAAGGCCCAGAGAAAGTAACAGAATATTGACTGTAAAATGGTCTTCGCCTCATTTGGGCATTTCACATTGTGGAAGGTATTACAGATGATTGAATTCAAGAGCTCAGAAGGATTTAATATTTCGGAGTTTCTTCATAATTAAAACAGCGCGCTTATTTACCTTAAACTGCATATCAATGTCCCTGCTTCATATTGTCACTCTATGTATAAGAAAATGTAGGTCAGTTTCATTTTCCATATACCAGATTGAGATCGTTTATAAATAGGATGTGATATATTTTCCACCTGGTTTTGGCAAAATTATAGGCAGTCTTGTATTTTCTCAATCTGTATGCCAGGGTAGTTAATGTAATGGCGAAAAGTAATGCAGTGAGTCTCCTTGAAATATTCCCCAACAAATTTCCAAAGTTTATTGCTATTTCCCATCATTTCATTGCCTTTTCTAATAAAAACATGTTTAATCCTTTCATTGATCCTGAGTGTACTCAGTCACTTTAAGAGTCAAGCGTGTGGAACATTATCGTAGGCTTTCTTGTAAGTGCTTCTTTCTTATTTGCATCTCACTTAATATCATACTGTCAATATACAGCAGATCAACAGTTTCCTTTGACTTCTTTTTGCACCTCTTTTGCTCCTCTGATTATAGTTTCTCATTCTCCTGGACGCTATATACTTCAGCTGCTATGAAGCTAGTGAATAATTTCCCGTGTAATTGTAAGCATGTTATAGGTTTATAATTAATTCTCCTCCCTTTGACTTTGTCTCTTTTTCCTTCTATATTGGCACTGTTCTTCCTTTAGTCATTCTATGATGGTGTTCCATTTTCGACACAGTATGACATGGTTGTTTATAGATGCCCATGCCTGAGAGGTTTTTTTAAGCCAAAATCCCAGAACACCATCTGCTCCAGGTGCTTTCCAACTTGATGTTTTCTTAAGTATGTTTATCATTTTCTCATCTGTAATATTTGTATTCGCTTCTTTTATCTATTTATGGTTTACTTGTAACTTTCTGCAGCCAGTCTGCTTCCCTGTTGAACCTTTTTCCAAATATCTAACCAAAAGTTTTTTGCTGCTTCAACACTAGGCTCAGTATTCCCTAGGTATTCATTTTCATTGTTTAGCTGTTGATAAGATTCTATTTTATTTTTTTTTTAAGAGTTTGTTTTGATCTTTAGTTAATGCTTTGTTGGTATCTAATTTTATATTTTTTTTTCATCACCTTAATTTGTGTCAATTCCATTATTAGCAACCAGTAATCCTTTGTTGCTCATGTACTTTCTTCGAAGCTCATTTCTGCGTCTTTCTTTCATCATTTTTTTATTACATCTGTCGTTCCAAAATCTCTATTAAGTTGTTCAACTTTATTTCCACGTCCTTCATTTCCACCATGGGCACTGTTTTTCTAGAGCAACATATGCTGCACAGTATATGACGTCGTTTAGGTTTGTTATATTTTCAGTATAGATTTTCGTTAATGATTTATCCAACTTTTTTAGGTTGTTTTTCTCTTTCGATTCCTCTCAAACTATTAGTAACTCTCTTTCACTAGTTTGAGTCTCATTTAGTTGTTATATGCTGTAAACTTATTTTCTTCATTTTAACATTCTTTCCTTTCAAGAAGTAAAATTTGTTATCATCCTGGCTATTATTGATCTCTAGTTGATTTATTGGAGTCAGTTACTTCTGGGTAGGTTTCCTTTTTTTTCCCCTCTATTTTTTCACTTTTTCGGAAAACTTTTCTATTGTTTTTGAAGATTAAATTTTTCTGATCTAGTCTTTGTTCTGTGACAGGGAACGTGTCTTGCTCTCTCCATATTTTATACATCCTTTTCCAATATCCTATTTTGGCAAACTCACTACGATAGTAGCATTACGTCACAGCCCTATTATCTTCTTCCCTTCGCGGTAGACCTAGCTTTGAAAGGGCAGCCTCTGTCGGTTTTGGTCTCGGAGTACACATTATCCTTATTACTATTATCACAAGTCTGTAGTTAGGATAATAACAGTGGCGTTATCGGCAGCAATACTAATAAAGAAATATTATTTGGATGGCCATTGACTTTATTGGGTTTATCCGCTGTTTGCCGTATCTTGTTTTTCGTCATGCAGAATGTCCAACTTGAAAGTCACCCCTTCGTCATGGAGCATTTTTTGTCTGGTTGCCGTTTTAGTCACCGATGTCCCGACATTTATGGACGCTTATCAAATATTCTCAATCAAAACGTTATGATTTCAGACCTTCTACCATGCTTTCTGGCCACCATTCCGGAAGCGGTGAGGTAAAAAATAAATTGAAAAAAAAAAGATAGAAAAAATTGAGAAAGGAGGTAAAGGCTTTCACACTTCAACCTGAGAGACTGTGACAATGATATAATAGACTGGTAAACAGTTGGGTTGGGTGTCCGCGTCGGTACTGGGGAAAAGTAGTGAACTGTAGTTGGAGGGGAAGAATCTATTGAATCCAAGACCTACCACCAGTGATTACTCGAAGAATTCATTACGAAGAATTTGATAATTAAAGAAGAAAAGGAATCAGGGAGAGAGAGAGAGAGAGAGAGAGAGAGAGAGAGAGAAGAAATAGTGAGAGAGTGTGGATTGTCATGCTTATTTCTTCAAATGAAAATAATATTATTATTATTAGTATCATCATTATTATTATTATTATTATTATTATTATTATTATTATTATTATTATTATTATTATTATTATTATTATTATTATTATTATTATTATTATTATTATTATTATTATTATTATTATTATTATTATTATTATTATTATTATCATTATTATCATTATTTTTATTAAAGCAGTGAGCTGGTAGAATCGTTAGCACGCCGAGCGAAATGCTTAGCGATATTTAGTCTGCTATTACGTTAGAGTTCAAATTCTACCGAGGTCGACTTTGCCTTTCATCCTTCCATTAGAAAGTATTATTATGATATAATAATAGATAGTGTACGTATGTGGCTAGATAGGTCATTGTTTATGTGCATATTTCTCTGTATGTTTTATTTTTGCCGTAAAAGAATATATATTTATTTAGCCTACAGACTAAACTCAAAAACTTTCTTTCAAATTTAACCATAAAATTTCATTGGCGTCGCTTTTGCAGTTGTTAAAGATACAAGCCTTCCATGCCAATGTCCTCTCTTAAAATATTACTGATTGCCTAAACAAATAAATCAATTCCTTGTTTTGTAATTTAATCTTTTTGGTTTTATCTTCTCAGTTCTTTTTCTTTTTTTTATTTCACACACATTCTTATATACACACATACATGCATATACACACACACACACACACACACACACACACACACACACATACACACACACACACATATATATATATATATAACAGAAAGCAACTGAATATAGAATCTTAATTTTGAAAACTAACGAAAATATTATGACAAGGAAAATCATTTGCTTTATATTTCGACTGCAAAGCTTATGATAAAAAAAAAATCTTTCATTTGAACAAAGACATATAAATGCTTACTTGAATCGATTTCACAGTACACAAAAATCAGAACTGATTGTAAATTTCAATACCAATAAATCATTATGTATAGACTAAATTCAGTGATATAATCAAACGTATCGCAGAGTAGTCAAACAACTACTAAATGTGCTTGTTATCTCAATTCATATTCATGTTTACCTGAACGTACTCATAGTACACTTATTAACACAAAATTATTCAAAACATATTTTCTCTATTTATTGATTGCATTTTCTTTCGATTCTATATGAAATTGTTATGATTTAATTTGTTTTCCTTTTTCTCTCGAGAAAAATCACATTGCAATGATTATTACAAAAGTAAAAATTATTTAAAGAACGTAATTAAACAGGTTTGGTAAAAAGAGATCGATTTTTAAAAATATGTTTCCTAAAAATTATTCCCTGTCCTCACATTGAAGCAGATGTTCACAGATGCTAGAAGGAAAGATAGATGGTACTAACATAGATAAACGAAAAACACTGGGATAAAAATTCGTTAATTTTAATCTTTACTGAGTGAATATTTGATATTAAGCTGCAGGCAAGGTCACTTTCTCTCCAATTCTTATGTTATTTATATTTAGATATAGTAATTGACGTCGAGTAGAGTGAAGTTTCTAAGAAGCCTAGTTCACGACCAATTTTGAGTAGCATTTGTAGTGTTTTACGTTTCATATGTCAATACTACTTTGAATAAGACGTGAATCACACAAAACCTTTCCCCAATATTTCTTATATGTTTCAGTATTGTTGTTGTTTTTTTTTATTTGGATAAAACATTTCTTGGAAAATTAATGACATAAGTGATCTCATTCGTTAATGGGTGTAGCTATGACTCTCTGACTAAAGTTTGCACCGCAACCACATGATTTCGTGTGTGATAACGCTATGTGGCATCTTTAGCAAGTGTTTCCTGTCATAGCTTTGTGAATGAAATTTGGTTGTTGAAGATTGTTTGGAAACTCCTCAGAATTACCACTGTTTTTCGTTTTAGCTAGTAGACAATCTGTTTAAAACCTCCTCGCTCGGCCTTTGCGGATTTCATTGGGATGAAAATATTCTGCACAAATCTCTAGTCAAATTATAACTACCTCGCTCTTCGCTTCTTCCCACCAGTTATTTGTATAAAAAATAATTCATGGCATGAGCTGAGATATTAAAATATTAAGACTATGTGCATAACTAGATAATTTCATATTTTTCTACCCTGAGTCCAAACCATGTTAATTCGAATTTGTCAACCATCTCTTTGAGGTTGTGAGATTCAATACTAGTTCAATGCTAGTCATTTATAAACGTCGACAATACGAATAAATGTCAAATTTCCTACCTGGAGCCGATGTAAAAAAGTCATTAAATATAAACCTATTAATACGCCTGAATATATAATCAGAAATAAGACAACATAGCTATAAACGTAGGCATGTACTTTAAACTTAGGCACCTCCATGTGCTTAAAACTTTGGCATCTAAACCGATATCATTCCCAGATATAAATTAAGCATTCCACTGAAGATGAAGAAAATATATCAATTACCATCCAACATTTTTGTGTTCCAACCACAAACAACATAACTGGCAAATCGTTATGCTTTAAATAATTTGAAATTTTGTAGGAATCGTTTAACAGTTTAGTCATTGCCTGTGGAATATTGGCTCTATAAACGCTTTTTTATACTATAACTTTTTTATTTTTTTATATAATAATATTTAACATATTATTATTTATTATTCATAGGTGGATATTTCTCTCATTGGATTTACATTTAGAAGAGGAATTATTGAACTACCTTCAAAGAGTATAAGGTAACAAATCTTTTCTTTATGCCTTCTTTGACATGAGAATTTTGAAACTTTCAAACAGCAAGGAGAACTTCAGGTGGTCATCTGAGATAATATTCACAATATATATGCTTTTGCCACTTACGATGTGAAGTAGCGGTCTTGCTCTTCTCCGGGATCTTCTACACTTGTAAGTACAATAAAGCTGATGTTTCACTTTCCGCAGGGCTCCTCTACATGACTACTTGATCTAATAGAAATAGCGCCAAAATCCCTTGAAGTCACAGTTACCAGCTTAGATAATAACAGGAAAAAAATAGATAAAATAATCCTAGTTAACCTCTGACAGGACAGGATGCTGATGTTTGCAATGTATTTTATCACATGTCTGACCAGGGTTAATCAAATGTTAAGCAATACGACAGCAACGACGAATATACAGTATTCTAAAGTTCAACGGTTCTGGATAGGAATGATAGCTTATGCTTTGTGCAAGATTTGATTAGCGGATTGTCATGAATTGCAAAGGATCCTCTAGGAAGCAGAACATTAAGGGTTAATGAGAACAAAGCACACTGTTTGAAAATATTGATACGATCCGGACGGTTTATCTTGTTGAAAGCGATATAATAAACATCGCTGCAAGGCAGTAATTGAAGCATTGATACTCAAGTTTAGCACACATATTTCAAGATGCTATTGCTCACAAATGCATGCCGTTAAAGGTAAATTTACACCTTTAACGCCTGCGTGTATGTAGAAGTTGTTTGGGGTGTTTGTGTGTAAGTGCAATGTGGATTTATAAGTAAATACGTAGAGAAATGGAGGATTTTTCAATGAGAGTGGTACATAGATACCATATTTGCTCGTGTGTTGCGTATTTGAAAATATCATATTGTTAGGGTTGATTCTCTTCTTGATAATAGACCAGAAGTTACGGTTGTGATAAAATGTCTTCTGTGCTAGTGATTGTCTTACGAACATTTATAAGATGTTGAGCTAAGATTTGTTTGAAGAGAAATATTTGAGTGCTTTCCCAATATTTTTTCAGACACTATCCATCACAGTGCTTGGTTTTATTTAACGGCATTTGAACTGGTAAAAATGGGTAGATTCGTTTTTTGTTTTTTTGTTTTTTTTTTTGTTTTGTTTTGTTTTTTGTAGGAAGCAATCTACATCTTTATTTTTATTAACAACACAACTGCGAGTAAGTCCTTTCAGATTTTGGATTTACTAGCCTTTGTAGAGTGAGAAATATGAATGGGTGTAATTATGAGGATGGCATACGTCACGCGATTAGATGTCTCGGGTGTGTTAAAGAAAAGGAATTGTTGATGAGAAACTGATGTTTCTGTATAAATGAATTAGAATATTAGAATGTTTGGATTCAAGAATATGAGAATATTAGATACAGGATTTTGATCTTGCAATAACCAGATTCTCCGACGAGAAGAGATATATGTTAAAGCTGGTCTGAAGGAGAAAAAGAGTTCAAGAAAGTCTGGACTTTCGATATTTTGGTCACTCTCCTGGTAGTTAGGGTATTAACGAGTGTAGATCAATAGAACTTGATGGTGTTTCAGCCATTAGATCATCAGCATTGGTGTGAGTGAGTGGGAGAGCTAAAGAGATGCCATGCATTTAGGTCAACGAGAGTAACGTCGTCTGACAAAAAGTGGGGACAGAGATAGGTAAAACGGCATGCCTACTGGTGGAGTAGCAAATCAGTAGATTTATCTAAGAGAAGTGATACATAAAAAATATTAACCAGAATAACTGAAAGATGTGTGAGATGGCTGACAGACAGGTAGAATATTTTTAACGTAATCACGAACACTAGTACTTTTAATACAATGGAGGATGTAACATGACCAGTAAATATTGATTAATGGGAGAGGATCGGAAAATATAAAAACTCATATTTCACGCCCGTCGAAACTTCCGGGTAGAATCCAGGTTGAAACAAAGATGTAGTAGAAAAAGAATTGATCAACAGATTATTTCTCACTCATTCTTTTAAAGTTGTTAAACCACATAGATTTATTTTTTTCCGCAAAACTTCATGTCTGAAACTATCAGAATCATACGGAATGGTGTGACCGTCTCAGGTTTTTTATACTGAAAGCACAATTTTATTATTTTTAGATATAGCAGTGAATTTGCCCTATTCTTAAACTTCATATTTCATATATATATTACGAATGCTTGAGAGAAAATAAATGCGTTATTACTTTTTTTAGTGAGAGGAACACAGAAATTTTAAAAGAAAAGAAATTTTAGGTCGCCATATTGAAGTCTTTGCCAACAACGTAAGGGACGTAAAAGATATGCAATGATTCTAAACAATAAAATTGTTTCGCATTCGTGACTCCCTGGATGATTACATTTTCTTCGAAGCAATTTTTCATAAATATATGAAATTA
Organism: Octopus bimaculoides; assembly: GCF_001194135.2. Taxonomy (NCBI): domain Eukaryota; kingdom Metazoa; phylum Mollusca; class Cephalopoda; order Octopoda; family Octopodidae; genus Octopus; species Octopus bimaculoides. Next base: position 113,441,626 of record NC_068982.1, read on the forward strand.
TCGAAAACACAAAATCATTATTGAATTTTGAAGCTTTTTGGTTGTTTTTCTGGGGAATAAAAAAAGGAACAGTATTTCCAATATAATAGTTTGTTAACTGTTAGATGGTAGTTTAAATTTTTGTTGCTGTAATTCCCATAAGACACAATTTAAAAGAAAGAAAAGCAATTCCAACAAATTCTTTGAAATATTCAAGAAATATATTTAGAAATATCTGCGAAATAATATATTTAGAACAATTATCAAAAATCTTATTAATATCTTTATCTTTATTTTTATTCGACATTACAAAGAGAATCCTGATAAAATTATCCAATTCTAAATAAAGTACACATCTTTATATCTCAGTTCAAAATGAGAAAAAGCACTTTGTAGAGTTACTAGATTTATATATTATTGATTTTGTCCGAGATAAATAACTAAGAACGATAAAAGTGTCAACAAGATGTGACAGACAATTAAAGTTTTCCATTTCTATGTGTATGGGAGAAATTATGCTTGTATATGTCTTTGTCTGCTACTTGTGTATGTGTGTATGTTTGTTCTATTGATAAATTATCCTTTTATTTATTAACGATTGGACCTTCTAATGATATCCCAGGCTACTTCCTGTGTTATTTTCTCTCTCTTTCTCACAGACACGCTCTCAGATACACGCATACAAACATACACACACTACACTCACAATATACCACACACATAGCACAAAATACACAAGTGATCACGCACACATATATATATAAGAATATATGTATGTAGGGAGATATGTGTACTTGTAAGTATGTACGTATATTAGCATCTAGCTAAATATGTAAGTTTGTATGTAGGTATGTCCAATAATGTGTGTGTGTGTGTGTGTGTGTGTGTGTGTGTGTGTGTGTGTGTGTGTGTGTGTGTGTGTGTGTGTGTGTGTGTGTGTGTGTGTGTGTGTGTGTGTGTGTGTGTGTGTGTGTTTATGTACATTGTGTCTGCTGATCTAAACTGCCAGAACCACAAATGTTGAGTTGGTAGTAGACAACAAAATTTGTGTTCAAAATAATTTGATGATTTAATTTTATAAATATATTAACGCGATGTGTGCGAGACACACTGAGACCGATATACATTTTATCAAATAGCAGAAATTTACACCGCCTCCCCAATATTTCTCTATTTCTATCTCTCCTCTCTTTTTCTCTCTTTGAGCTTAAATACAGAGTTTCAACGAAAGAACCGATGGTTTTGACACAAAGGAATATCAGCATTTCAATATTGCCTTCCTGATTTTCAATTTAGAGTTTACAAAAAATAGAAAAATATTTTAATTGAAAATTGTGAAATCATATGAAAAAGCTTTTATTTTTGTAATATTTTGAAGATATTTTCTCGTTATTTTCATAAATCTGATTAGTCTCCTGGCGAAAAATTTCTGAAGAATGCTTGTATTTTGTGCCTGATGTCCAAGTTATTCTATGTAAACGCAGACAATAATTCTACAGTTAGTCTACAAGTTTTTATCTAATCGTCTTGCTATCCAATTTATGTTTCTCGCGTCACATAATTTAAGAATTTCCTGTTCTTTTGGCTGCCAATTATGTAAGTCAATATTCATTATAACTAACATACCTTCTACGCTATTTATATTACAGCTCCTTCAACAGCAAGTTGAAAGTATCAATAAATACTTTGGAACAAATTTTCTGATTATATTTCCTGAACGTTCCAACAGAGAAACAACAAAAATGTCGGTTATATTAAATGCTATGACCTACTTACATTACTAAGGAGACAGTAAGTTATTTTAAATGTTAATTGACATAAGAAATATTTTATAATTAGTGTTTCAAAGTTTAAGTTTGAAGATAACCCATGGGTTATATTGCCTTCTCCCCTCTCTTTACCAATCTTGGAGACCTTCGGAGCGTATGAAGGCTCGTTCCTCTCTGACGAAGTTATGAAAATAAAGAATCTTTTATGATCAAATTCGACCTCTGCCTTACAACGAAATCCATTCATCACGCAGGAGTGTTATTAGTGATGCTTAGATTTTTCTTACGGTGGAATTAGATTCATGAGTCAGGTCATATCACCAGTTTGTTATCAACATTCTATACTGTTTTCGCTTGATGATCAAGTATATCAATTATAGTTGCAATGTGACTACAGTTATGTTTATATTAATGAGTCCACCAACGAGTTTCTTATTTACTTCGGTATTCAGTTATTTACTTATTTCCTCTGACATTGATAATAAAAGCAACAAATTTATATTTCGCAAATCCCTTTAAATACGTTGTTCTATTTTAGCTTCTTGATTAAGCAAACCTTTAATGAAAGGTATTCAAGACCTGTCTATCAAAACATTGTTTAAAATCAAGTATATCTTGGTTTACATATACTGGAGTATATCGTAGAATTATTTGTCATTCTTTTCTATATTTAAAGATTATAATTTACTAGCATAGCACGGTACATTGGTTCATGGTGCCTATCCACGCCTGTACATACATATTTTGTCTTTTATCTTCTTTCTATTTCAGTTATTAGTCTGCAGCCATGTAATATACAGATTTGGGGGACGAATCGACATCAACACTTATTTTTTAAGCCTGGTACTAATTCTATTGGACATTTTGCCGAACCGCTAGTTTACGGGGAAGAAAGCAAACACACACAGAGAGGGCTTCCTTCAGTTTCCGACTTCCAAATCCATTCACAAGGCTTCGGTTGCCCCGAGGCTGTAGTGTGAATAAGCACCAAACTTCTTACCTCACAGCCATACACACACGCATATATATATATATGCATCCATACTTACACTCATATATACGCATATACATGCATACATGTATGTATGTATGTACGTATGTATGTATGTGTTTCGTGAACGATGTCTTGAAAAAAAAAGAGTAGAATATTTTATTTCGTGTATATTTACATACACATGTGTGTACATATGTGAAATTATTAAAGAAAATATTATTTACGTTAAAAATTTGCACAGCGACTTCAGAGTAAAACCTTTCACTACAGGTCGCCTGTTTTTAGCGTCTCTGACCGTCCCTCACTGTCACTCCGTTGGCTATTTTAGTTTCTCTCAACCAGCATGATCGACAGGGCACAAATTGTCTTTCATTATACATAAGCTTATTCTGAACTAATTAGAAATGACACGGCAAGTCATGTGGCATGTTATTAATTGAAAAAATAAATACCTAATAATATCAGTTGATATTTTTTTATTGAAAGACACTTTCACAGGAACTTTGCAGATCTAATTTGAAAGCAAGTTTACTGTGGAGGAAACTATATTTTACATTCATTATTAAGTTGCTTTTTTATATACTTTATTTGTCACTAAATTCTATCGAAATATGTTAAGACACTATGCGTCATTCTTTTATCTAACTCAATGTTCTTGGTTTAAATGCCATAAAGATATGAATACATATTGGTATTCGTATTTTGAAAGTCGGGCGTGTCATATGTTATTTTTCCAATTTGATGTTTTTACTTCTTTTCTACAGTATTGGAAAGTCATAGTGATATTTACAAACTTGACGTATTGTATGGCGTGCTTTCAAACATTAATAGCAAGAGACGATAATCAGTAATGAAGAAGTAAATAAACCATTTCAGGTGTTTAAAATTTCAATAAACCACTGCTGCCATGTCTACTACAGTCAGAAAGGATGAGAGCAAATTTCAAATCTCAGTATGTCACTGAGTAATATGAATAGACTTAATTAACAAACAAAATCCCTTTTTTTCTAAGTACAATTTTTGTAAGGTTAACACTACATTCAATATACTTTTTAAAAAAATTGTTCTCAGCGATAATGTTATTTTCAAGAGTTCATGACCTGTGCTTTATATTCTTATTAACACAAACCTTTGTATTTTATTCCATTATTTATGGCAGCCAAGATTCACTGTAAGACAGCTTTTTTTTCCAGCAATAGATCTTTAACAATAGGATATCTGGAAGATATCTATTGAATAAAATTGTTTAAGCGCTTAATATTAAGAACTGAAAAAAGTGATTATTACTTAGATTATAAAAGCTATAACTGATAATGTCACCAAAAAAAAACGGCATTTGTTTTCATATTTCTATTCATGAAATTAAGACTGTTTTTCCCTCTCATTAAGAGGTTATATTTTCAATATGGAACGAAAATTTCTTTAGTGAAACTCACCATCATATATGGTACACTTTCTTGTGCTTCTTAACTGATAAAAACATATGTACACGCGTGCGCGAGTATAAGTGTGCCCTGCATATACATGAGTATATAGATATAATGATAGACACGATAATGGCAAAGGAAAATGTAAATCACATTGATAAATAAATATGTGATCATCAGACACCCTAGAAGACACAACACACAGAAACATGTGTGCATGCGATTGTGTGTGTACGTGTGTTTGCGTGTGGGATTTGCGCGCGCGCGATGTTGCTTTGAAGCTGCCTTGGCTGTCAGTAAAGTCTATTAAATATAACCCTATATAACCGCACATGTATTACTATATTTTGTTCTTTTTTCTTTTTAGTGTGAGACAGGTAAGCGTGACCAAATTCCTGTGAGCGGGTCTATGCATGTTTGAGAGAGTATATGTGTGCGTGCACACGTATATGAGTGCGAAAATAAGTGTGTGCCTTAGAATTTCGCTTCACCACTACTTATTCCAAGATTGATCCCCCTGTATGGCACTTTGAACATATGTCTTCTACCATATACTTGGTGCGACCAATAACTTGTGGGAAGAATTCGGTAGCTGGAAACTGTGCGGAAGCTCCTCGTTTGCACACGCATGTTCTACACATAGCATTACATTAAGTCTTATCGAGGTATTTTTCACTAAAGTGCCGAAATAAATATCCATATGAATTATGAACTATACGTAGCACTGACATTGAGTTTCTACAATAAACGAATAATCTGTGAGAACCACATTCTGATACAAGTTATAAAGGTGTCGTAATTTTTGCAGCTGTTCTGCAAACCGGTAAGTGTGATGTGATTCATGTTCAATTTGGTCTCTACAACGATAACATTGACGTCATATTCAACAGAACTGAGTGGGCGTTTTAAACTAAGCTTTGTTGATAAGACGCAGTACGATTGGCAAATAGATGAGAGATGAGTGTGTAAGATGGAGTTGAATGAAGACTAGTTCAACAGATCAGAGGCTATGGTAATAACGAGACAAGAGAGTAAAGAATTAGAAGTTGAAGCGTCTTAGAGCAAGTGGGTGTTTCATGTAGATAAATTAATCTTTACCAGTGATTCAAATGATTTTCTTTTGAATGTGGCCAAGACTATTAATGTGTAAATTCGAATCCATATATGTAATAAATATTTCAATACGGATACCACTTAAATTTTGTTGAATATCAGCAACTTATGAAGTATAAAACAGTTTTGGTCCTGAAAAGGAGGAAACTGATGAAATATGAAACATTTTCTGGTCCTGGAGAGGAGACTTAATGCTTGGCACGCAATTTTGGTGAAGCTATAGAGCACCAGTTAAAGACAATTAGAGGATATGTTGTTTCTCATAAGAGTAAAACAACCTAAAGGTTATTAAATTTCCTTCGTGTAAAGACATAAACCGCCATGTACTATCTTCAAAATTCCACACTCTACGATTCTAGATAAGATACACACAGAATAATTAAATTCTAGTTATATACCTTCAAATGTACAAAGAATGAAACGGTTATGGCTGAAATGCCAATATAGGTTTTTTTTATATTCTGAACACACCGAGGGCTAAAAGTCATCAATAATATACTCGCTAAGGAGACGCTCTTCTCTTTCACTCCAACTCAACACTGGATTTTGTAATACTGAGTTTCTTGTGATGTGATACAGTAACAGTGGAAGATGGATGCGAGACGAGATAGAGCAATTCATAAATAATAAAGTTAACTGCTCTGACCCTGCCTACTTCGTTTCAACGTCTTCAATTTCAACATCTGAAAAGTTATAGAACAACCGGAAAACAAATCATCCACTTCATTACTATGAGTCCTTTTCCATAGTCAGAGAACAAGATCTACCAAAACCTTGCTCCCCTACATTACACATCAGAGATGAAGGCAATGTTGCTTTAAACATAAGGAAAGCCTTCAATGTGTCTAACACGAAACATGATTCGATAATCTACGCCATCTGTTAGTCATTCTTGAGATCAAAATTTTCCTGTCACAATATTCTGTTGTAGTGAACACTATGTTCACTTCCATCAAATTTCACTCAACTCCATTATGCTTTTATGTTCAACTCAACTATGCCGCTCACTCTCTTCTTCATATTAATAACTTAAATGCTGTTTCTATTTACATATAACACAAGGTGAACGATTTCATCTTCCCTCTTCTTTAACCTACCAGTAACAGTTGCCATCTTCGTGCATTCTAGACACCTGATGTTAGATCTACACAAAACGTTGTACAATAGAGATATAGTAGAATTTTTTCCACAAATATACAATTGTTAAAGGTAACTAGGAAACAGTCTTCTATCTCACTGAAAAATGCTCGCACATTTTGTATACTACTTTTACTACACGCATATTATATCCCAATGAGAATCCATTTGACTAAATGAAAAGTAGTCTCTAACTCCCCACATCCGTTATGTCACAGACGCACCACTCTGTCTGGTTGTCCCCAGTAATGCTACAACAATGGCATCTGCTCCATTAAACTAACAAAATCTATATCATTTATACTGTCCCACCTTGAGGGTTCTACATTAAATATTTTGACTAACACACCTGCTCTTTATTAGAAACCAGCTACTTATGAAATTTTGAAGATTTGTCATCTTGAAAAGTTTACAATTGATAGTCAACTGCAACAACGATCTTACCACATTGTAGAAGAGAGCGTTTCAAAGGTCATGAGCCTGTCCCTTTTTCTCTCACTAGTAAACAAACAAAAATAAATGACGTGGAAACACTCAATTCTTAACGAAAACTAAGTATATAATATATCTTCTCTTATGAATCTGAAGTAGTTTTCCACTATGTGAATGCGCGTGTATGTATATATATATATATTATGTGTGTGTATGTGCCCGCGCATATAACATTTACAGCAGTATCTTGATTAATGTATATATGCATTAATCGGTGTGGATGTCTATATATATATGTGAGAATACTGAATGGGTTAGACATGTATTTATATACACAAACAAAAGTGTGTATGTGTAAGTGAAGTAGTGGATGCGTGTGAATGTGTGTGAAGGAGTGTGTGTGTGTGTGTGTGTGACTAGATGAGTAAGTATACATGTATCTAGGCATATATGTTTATATGTTGATATCTTGATGTGCTTTATACATACGTCTTAAGTATGATGTGATTGTTTACACGCCCCTGTCTTGAAATCTATCATATATCAGCATGAAGTTCTACTTTAAAATATCTTGTTGAGAATCTATGCGACTATCTTTAAATCTATTTTTGAAGTTCTTTGCGATCAGATACGCATCACTGGCCATTCTACTCTCGCTGCCTGTTAAAAGAAATACATAGTCTCACACATGGATGCTTATCAAAGATTCACTACTGTCAGAATACGCTCTATTTCTCACTTATCTTCTTTGGAGATTATGCTAGACATGGCTGCCCGACCAACTGATGCTAGGAAGGTGTAAGCTTGTGTATACGTCAGTCTGCAACAAAGAAAATAAATACTGATCGAGAAATACGCATGCTAGTCTATACGTTAGTAGAACTGACTACTATAAATCGAAAGCAGAAGTTATAAGAAAAATTGCCGTTCAAGGGAAACAGCCAAAAAATTATTATTACAACGAGAATAGCTTCTCAGAATTTACTCTGCAAAAATACATGCATTCGTTCCCTTTCAATGTAACATCCGACTTTCTCATTTTTCTTGTCACGTTCAGAAGGTATAAAATTCGAGTTTCCTATATTTATGGCAGTGATTATAGCGTATTGTATAAGTTAGATACCTTGTGGTAGAGTCTATCAATTATTTCAGCTTTCTGGAAATCAATTTTGTGTTTCATATCTAAAGTGCATAAGTTTGGACAGATAGCAAAATAATCAATGCAACTGTGATTTCACTTTTACTCAGCTCCATTTGATATCAATATTATATTATCTATACACATACTTACATCAGTTTCAATAGAAGATATGCAAATTCTTGAATGACTCTTGTTTAGGGAGTGTACCAGGTTGAGATTTTATGTCTATATTTACTAAACTAGAATACTGAACTACTAACGCTTTAGCAGTATATACGTTTACATAGCAAACAACGTATTTCTGTTTTGCATGATGGTGTTCTTTAGCACAATGTAGACATGTTGATTATTAAGTAATTTTGATAAGGAAACAAACTGACTCTACAGAATAAATGTATTAACGTGACTCCTAAGGTCAGCAATAATACAATTAGTAACCAAATTTTCTTCGCTAACAATTAATAATGGACTAATCAATAATCGTGGAGGCACAATGGCCCAGTGGTTACAGCAGCGGACTCGCGGGCATAGGATTGCGGTTTCGATTCCCAGACCGGGCGTTGTAAGTGCTTATTGAGCTACAACACCTGAAGCTCCACGAGGCTCCGGCAGGGGATGCTGGCGAACCTTGCTGTATTCTTTCACGACAACTTTCTCTCACTCTTACTTCCTGTTTCTGTAGTGCCTGTAATTCGAAGGGTAGCCTTGTCACACTGTGTCACACTGAATATCCCCGAGAACTACGTTAAGGGTACACGTGTCTGTGGAGTGCTCAGCCACTTGCACGTTAATTTCATGAGCAGGCTGTTCCGTTGATCGGATCAACTGGAACCCTCGACGTCGTAAGCGACGGAGTGCCAACAGCAGAATCAATAATCATATATTGTTCATTGTAGAAAACATTGATCACGAATTGAACACATTACTATTAGACGAACATCTGTCTCAGAAATTCTTTAAAACTATGAACATGGGAATAATATGTGCTAAACCTTTAAATCGCTGGGAAATTCAGGTTCTGAAGTTCAATTCTGTTATAAAGTAGATCATCGTCCACTTGTATGTTATTGTCGGCACTGTAATATTCTTATCGCCACTATTATGTTGTGGCGGTATTCCGCATCTTATTATCTTTGACTCGTCTATCATGCTATCGTTGATAGCTCCGCAAGACAATGACTGTGAAACGTCTACCTCGACGGTAACTCGAACTCATATGTATCACGTAACTGATACTAACTCCAAATGAGAACTCGCACAGGGACTCTACTACTTCTGAATTTCTTTATTGGCCACACAGGGCCTAACACAGAAGGGACAAACAAGGACAGGCAAAATACAAAAGTGGGGAAAAATAAAATCGAACAAAAAGAATGGTAATGATAAATGAAAAAGTAGAACGACGTCAACTCGAAACCCACACTTCAGATAATGTCATTAAACATTTTTAGAAAGAGTTTTTCAACAGTTAATTTATTTTTGTCTTTTTGTTCTTGCTGTGAGTTGCTTGTGTTGTATATTCAGTGTTTTTTTTGCGGGGTGGGGGTTTAACTTTTTTTGCTGTCTGTGTTTGTAATGTTTTTGTCTGCGTTTGTATCTGTTCCTGTGCGTTTATTATTTGTGTGTTACCTGTGCTGTATATTCACAGTTTTTTGGGGGGATGGCTTTTTTCCCTTCTGCTGTCTGCGTTTCTATCTGTTTTTGTGCATTCGTTTTTAAGCTTTTTGTGTTTCCTCGAGGAAGAGAACGAGAACTCTTTTTTTCCTCTTCCTCCCTGCAACTGACCATTCCTTCTCACTTACTTCTGTAGATGTGGACGTTCCAGCTTCCTTCGGTGCGCAATTCTCCTTCTCCACTGTCTTCTCCACCTCTTTCTGCTTCTCTTTCTCCTCAGCTGGAGCTTTCTCGTGAGGCTTCTCTTGCTGTTCCATTTGTTCATCCTTTTTTTTTTCTTTTTGCTTCATGTTGAAAGGTTTGGGGGCACGTTTTCTTTATGTTCTCCTTCAGTCCGCACTTGAAACATCTTGGTATTCTTCTCTGGACCGAGACTCTCAGTTTTGTCTCATCCGGTAAAATTATAAATTCTGGAATTTCATCTAGTTCTGCTGGTGTGGCTTGAATTGTCGCCCGAAGACTCCCGCCACACCAGTTCTATACTTTTTTCTCCTCTGTACTTTTTTTCTCCTGATTTTGGAGTAAGCGGCTGCCAAAAGCCACGCCGATCTAATATCCCATCCTCCGACATAATTATCTCTCCTCTTTTCATCGCCTCAACTGTGCCTTAACTTCCCCACAAACAAGGACTTAATTGAAAGACTGTCATCTGACCAAATCACACGAAGGCCTGAAGATATACGAAATGCTAATGAACTTGATACAAGTAGCAGGAAAATGATAAAGGAACAGTATTTGAAGACCACACATTTGCTGAAGAACACGAAAGTCTACAGTGGAAATGAAGCAGAAAAATCTGAATGAGCCTGCAGTTAGTTGTAAAACCTACAAGTATGAATGATAGAGAACTACTTCATAAACTATCAAATACAAATGAAAATAAAAAAGAACACAAACAAATTAAGACTGGCAACTACGTAACAAAAAATCATACAAGAATTAAAACCTGCTTTTACTGAATTAAAATTATTTACGCATTTGCTAAGGCAACTGAAATTAGTTGTATACCTTCAAGAAACAAAGAAAACCAAATCTGGGAAGAAATCCAAACCGGAGAAGTAAAGTTGAAAATAAATTTAATTAATGAGAGATTAAATATCTATATTAAATGAACTAATTCGTAGAAATTATGTAAGATCCACAAAAGGAAGAAAGACGAAGATAAAATATGGATTTTCATCAAAAGAAGAGCAACAAAAGATTCACTCGGAGATTTCAGTAAAGAAACAACTTTTACAAGCAAAATAAGGTATTCATCCAATACCGAAATGTTCTATAGAGAAATGGAGAGGGAAAATAACCATTGAAGACCCCACTTCCATGGAAAAAGCTGAAACTTTTGGAAACACATTTGAATTAATGAGAAAGCATAGAATGAAAGAGGAAACTGGATTAGTTGCACAGAAGGATCCTGTCAAAGTTTACAAGATCAAGCATGGAAAACATCTCAGTAGATCTAAGTATGAAACTCACGAAGGTAAATAAATGGAAATCCCCTGGTAAAGACAGGACGTCGAATTTCTGGCTCGCATCGCTCCCGTGCGCACATGAAAAGTTAGTCCAGCTGTTAAGTGTAATTATGAGAGATCCAGAGGAAAGCACATAACTTGTTAGCAAGTGGTATTACTTACCTACTCCTAAAGAATAATGAAACCAAAGTTCAAAAATTTATCGGCCCATAACCTCTTTATCCACCACTTGTAAAATTTAACATCTATTCTTGTGGAGGAAACATATGCGTTTGTGGAAGAGAACAATATTGTCCCCGTTGAATAAAAAAAAAAGCACAAATGGATGCAAGGATCAATTTCTAATTAATCGCATGATTCTTTAAAAATGTTAAAACAAACACAGAAATATCAGTTCCGCATGGATTAATTACAAAAACGCATTTGACAATATATGGCATTCATGGATCTTAAAATAACCGGACATCTTTAAAATTACTCCTGTAATTTTAAACTCGCTGAAGCACAATACGTTATTGTGGAAAACGAATCTCTTGTTGCATTATTTTAATGGAGTAACTAGTTTCAAACAATATCAATATCAACTGTGGCAGTTTCCAATTGAACTCACTTCACTTCTGAGTTTCTGCATAGCTTATAGAACTTAACAGAACAGGGTATATATATAAAATTGACAAGAAAATAAGTCATCTACTTTATATGGATGAATTTAAACTCTATAGCAAAAGCAATGATGAGCCTGAAGATCTATTACGTACTGTGAAAGCATACAGTGACTGGTCTTGATAAGTGTGTCAAAGCCATTTTCCAGAAAAGGAAATTGAAGACTTCAAATTCAGTAGCGTTAGTTGTTGGCACAGTTATTAAAAAACTTGAGCATGAATAAACTAAAAAATACCGAGGAATAAATGAAAGCTCTGGCAGTCATCATGCAAGCATGAAAGAGAGGATCAGGAGAATTCGGACAGTTCCAAAATTTTAGCTAAACGCACATAACAATGTGTTAGCTATAAATTCCTTAGCATCTGTAGTTGCTACATATAGCTTTAGTGTGCTGAAATGGAATATCAGTGAAATAAAGAAAATTGATAGAAAAATACGTAAGCTGCTGACCTGTAATAAAATACACCACCTAAAGGCAGACGTCGATCATTTTTACCTTCCCAGATCTCAGGGAGGTCGAGGTTGATCCAATTTGAAATTTCTTACAAAAACACTACAACTGGACTGACCAAACATTTTGAAACAACTGGATGTTAAATCGCATTGAAAATCACGAGAGGCGTAAGAAACTTTATTCTATGTCGAAGGAGAGCAAAAAAACATTGCTATTGAGTTCATGCATGATACCAGGAATTATGTCAAAGGAAGTAAATTTTAATGGTAAAGAAAAAAGCGCATGAACAATTGGTTAGTAGCTAGGAACAGAAAACCTTACATGGCAAATGTGTGGCTCGTAGCAAACAATCTGATGTTGACCAGTAGCATACCCATCAGCGGCTACAAAGCTTAGGACTAAAGACAGAGACTGACGGCTTCATCTTAGCTGCTCAAGGTCAAAGCTTATTGACTATCAAGCCAATGTGAGGAAAAATAGAGTAGATCCAAAGTGCCGACTTTGGAATGATTAAAGCATGGACCATTTAGTTGCTGGATATAAAGTTTTAGAACTAGTGGAATATAAATCAAGACATGACTGAGTTGGACAATATCTACACTGGTTAACATATCGGCATTTTAAAATCAAAACTGTTGACAAGTGGTATAAGCACCACTCTGAAATTGTTACTGGTGGTAAATGTAATGACTCTTTGGGACTTTCCAGTACATACAGACACAACCATTAAAGCTAATAAACTGTATATTGTTGTAAAATACCAAAATGATAAAGTATGTTTATTGATTGACATGTGTATTCCTTGTGATCATAAACCATCGGCAAAAGAATTTAACAAGCTCAGAAAATATACAGAGATTTGCTCATTGAAATCGAAGAAATGTGGTATCTCAAGATAGTTACAATAGAAGTGATAGTAGGAACGTTAGGAATGATAAAAAAAAGGAACTAAAATTTGTCTGGAAATTATCCCTGGCTTACCATCCCTGCAAGAAATGCGAAAGATTCTTTTAACTGGTGCATCATACATATTGAGAAGAGCATTGTCGCTGTTAGAACGATTACCACTCATGTAAATAATTTTTTCTACATAACTTCATTTGGTTTTTGGTGTATTCATTTTTTAATGGCTTATTAATGTAGTGAGTTTATTTGCCCTAGGTGTCGGAAACACATTCGGCAAGATATGGCAACAGAATTGAAAGAAGAAAAAAAGATTAATATTAATAATAATAAGAATAATTATCATTATTATTATTATTATTATTATTATTATTATTATTATTATTATTATTATTATTAT
>NC_068982.1:113455492-113464098 GCF_001194135.2 Octopus bimaculoides
AGTATCACTCAAATACTGGATGTCGATGATATCGACTTATTCCTTCTCCCAAAAGTTTAGACCTTGTGTTTACATTAGAAAGAATTATTTGTTGGTGAATTAGTGGAATTGTTAAAGCGTCAGAAAATATGTTTTTAATATTTTTTCTTGCTCTTTACATTCTGAGTTCAAATCCCACCGAAATCAACCTAATTCCAACGATTTATTTCTTGAGTTCAAATACCGCCGTGATCAGTATTGCTTTTCATCTCTCAGCGCTTGATAAAATAAAGTACGAGTCAAGTACTGGAGTCGATGATATCGACTTAATCTATCTCCTCAAAATTGCTTGCTCTATCTGTGATTATTGCCACTGTATTTTCTGTTGAAACCTTATCTTCATTGAATATTCTTTTAAGGATATTGATTCTGGTTTGATTCAATGTTCACATTGCCCATTTGGTAAATCACATGGAAAAATCAGTGAAGTTACAACTTTCCAGGTTTCTCTCCTTGCATATAGTATTTCTATCTCATCAAAATGCATTTAATAGATCAATATTCTGCGAAGAATTTATATCTAATAACGATGTATATAATTGGAAGATAGTAGACGTTTGGATAAATGTTGCGTTGCAAGCCGACGCGACAAACGGATATTAATTTAATTGTAGTTTAACAGACAATGATTAGATAATTTTATATCACTTCAGCTAGAAAGTGGTTGAATAACTTCTGTTAGACAGTGACGTTGGTTGAAATGAAATGTGTAAACAGCATAAGTCTGATATCTTATATTCTGTTTAAAATAAATATGACAGCTTATTTTGTAATCTTCTACAATATGATGATTCGTGTTGTTCGTTTAAAAGCACTCTGACCTCACGAATAATCTACAGAGTTTATTTCACTTAAGTTGGTGCAATCTACTTTCAATGTGTTGATATTTTAACTTTGTATTTCATGTGATGGCATCTTTCGGTTATTTTTTAAGCGAGTTTTCTACGAGAACGTATGTACAGTAATATATATTTAGTAAATCTTTCATCGTCACTCCGATGCATGTGGTCAGAGTTAGACCGAAGCATATTCGACATTGTCTTCCTTGCTTACTATAAAACATGACAATATTATTTTTCATTAACCAATCTTTTTATTTTATTTCTTCACCGCATAATTATTTCTACATACGTACTTTGATTCTCCAAGTATTTAGTATGTTAACATTAACTGATATGCAGTTCTCTTACTGAAGATGTCTTAAAATTTATTCCGTTTGATGTAGACTTGTTTTCACTTATGTTTAAAGATTTACAATTGATGATAGTAATACCTCTGTGTGTCCGGTTAGGAAAAAATTAAATTATATATAAAATGGAAATTCTAACCTTAGCTTACTATTAATTTTAGTAGAATAGATGAAAAGTATTTTTTTATTTACGGACAGAACATTAAAATAGATAGTGAGATAATAATGGAGAACGCATAAACAAGGAAGCATAACACCTCCACTCAATGAGAATTATTAATGGAGCATAAATTGTTCATATTGAAATAGCTTTATAATTAACATCTGAAATGTTTTTAAATTAAATATTCAACCTTAAAGTAGAGAAATATCGGAAAAAATAAGCTATTCCAGAAAATTAACGCTTAAAAGTTTTATTTCTATATATAATACTTGAGAATTTAGTATAACCTTGCGAATATCTAGTATATATGAATTATATGACCGGTCAATTCATATAGATAGATAGATAGATAGATAGATAGATAGATAGATAGATAGATAGATAGATAGATAGATAGATAGATAGATAGATAGATAGATAGATATAGATAGATAGATATAGATAGATAGATAGATAGATAGATAGATAGATACATACATACATACATACATACATACATACATACATACATGCATGCATGCATACATACATACATACATACATACATACATACATACATACATACATACATACATACATAGAAACATAAACACTCACAGATACACATGCATATATATATATATAATGAAACGAAATATAAATAATCAAAATTATTCATTTTCAGAAAGTGGGTGGGGATGCAACCGCTGAAAGCAAAATGATCACTTATTTCATCAAGTACATCATCTTTCTTTTAGATCGATTGTTGCAAGGAGTCATACGACCCCTAACAGCAATCAATCTCATATTTACTTTCAGTCAAAATAATAGTAGTATTAACGCGTTGTTCTAGGAAAGGAAAGATGGCGGGAGCTTTGTTCGTTTGATTTCTAATGTTATATAAAATCAGCAGGTAAAAATCACCGAAATAACGAGGAAAACAACATGATTAACTATAAAGAGGAGCATAATTGGAGGTATCTTCCTAATATTACTTCAAACATAATAGCATTCAGGTTAAAGTCTGCCAGTCTTTATTTGAAGAAAGGAAATGTCCTTACTACATATCTAATTTAGAATTCGTTTCTTTATCGATCTCATTCAGTAACCATTTGACTCCATTCAAATTTTGTCCATTATACGCAATTCTCGAAATTGCACATTAAATTCTTATTTTTTTCTTACTTTCATGTTTTTGGAAGAGACTGTTTTCAGTATATGAAAAAGTAAATCAATCGGTAGATTTATTAGACGAAGATGTTAAGATTATTTCAAATTATGTTGGATTATCTGAATCAATTCTCATCATTCAACTTTTCTGCCAAATATATATTCTCCAATGACTTCATATTCTTCACCAAACCTTTCCTTTCCCTTTTTCTGTTTTTTCCCCCCTAAATCCCGACTGAAGCCTACCAAACTGTTCTTAACAATCTTACTCAATCCAACCGTAGCACTTTTTTAAACTCCAATTTTCTTCAATGCCATTTTGATGTTAATTATCTTTTATTGACTTGTTCTCGCCAAACCTACCATTTTCTTCTAAAGCTGAACCGTCCAACAAAGAGAGTAGAGGTTATTATAATGTGCACACTGATGATTACTACTTTCCCTTGATAAAGATGCAAAAACCATATCTTTTCTTTGATTTATTGATTTTGTTTTGACAATATATCATCTAAGTGATAAATATCTACGATAACTGATACTTCTAGCAATCAAACATACATCCATTTTCTCACGCTTTCTTTCTCCTCTTTCTCTTCTCTCTCTTCTCTCTTTCTCTCTTCATATTTCTCTCTCACTCACTCACACGCTCTCTCTCTCTCGCTCTCACTCACATGCTCTCGCTCTCACTCACATGCTCTCGCTCTCTCTCTCTCTCTCTCTCTCTCTCTCTCTCTCTCTCTCTCTCTCTCTTATACCTACCATTATATTTATTTCAGATTTAAACTTGTGTATCGAACGTGTATCTCTTGATTCCCCGACACCAAAAACAGAACGAAAGAAATGTTCCAATAAAATCGACCAATTAACTTTCCTTTGAAGTTTATTTTCTCTTGACTTTAGAAAGACTCTGCCTATCCAACGCTAAGTAAACACTGTGTGTGTGTGTCTCTGTGTGTGTGTTTGTTTATTTATGTGTCTTTGTGTTTGTGTGTATGTGTTTCTGTGTGCGTGCATGTGAATGTGAGCCTGTCCATGTAATGTATACGTGTGTGTGTGTAGCTATATATGGAAGTGTACTTATGCAAAAATATATTACATTTGCATTCGGGCACAATTTGGCGTTGGTAGTAATATTGTTTGGAGGTTCGGAGTTTGATGTCATTGTGCGACACGTTGGGCAACTGGTATCTGTTATGACCTCGGGTTGATTCAAGCCTTCTGACTGAAACTGGATGAACAGAAACAGTGCAGAAGCTAGTCAAATAAACCCAACCGGTATCACATCTCCCCTACGAAGATGAGAGACATTGACATTCCTCTTCTAAATGATGCACTTACAACGTAAATTTCGTAAAGGTCTTAGTACATCTGAAGTTGGCTTTTAACTAATAAAATTTAGTTCTAATGAAAACTAGAGAAGAAATAAGTTTCCTCCTGGATAGAACTCTGGTCTATCATAGGTAGCATTCTACGTGGTTTTGTATCTATTTCGTTTAACATAGTTAAATATAAGAACACATTTATAATAAAGCTATTAAAACTCTTGTAGTAGATTTACACTCACACCCTAGTGGCAGTTTTTCACAAAGATATATCCACATGACTATTTCACCTGTAGCATGTTAGTATAACTAAATCGATTAAGTTTCGGAAAATGCCATTCAAATAATATTTCAGTGAACGATTACAAATAGGTTTAAAGTTTCGCTGATTTTTTTTTTCTTTTATCGCAGTAGTTGTTTCATTGAAAACGATTTTTGCATTTTAAATCAGGAACAATTTTAACTTAAGAATGTGGAAAATACTAAAATCCTCACAAAATAGACCTATTCTTTGGATAGATACGCTTTTCAAATATGTTTCTCATAGCCTATTGTACGATGAATGATATGCATTTACCTTTAGGGTTCAATAATATAACGTATTCTACACATGTTATTTTCTGTTCTCTTCTGAATCTGTTTTTTATGCAGTCATTACATGCATGTACATTCAATGGTTAAGTATAGAAAATGAATATTTTAAAATGTTCGAGATTAGTTTGAATCATGTTTCAGCAATTCCAACAGTATGTGCTGCAAAAATTATTTGCATACTCAAGATTTTGAACTTACTCAAGTAACTCAATCTTCAAAATTATATATCTACAAAATTGATAAATATTTCCTTCAAACAATCGAGATATTTTGAAACTATTTGTAGTTATGCAATTACATACAGAACTGAATTATAATCAATTATATTATGAATCCCGGAGCAGGTGCGTTTCTGGATAAAGTATGACATTTTAAACACACATAGTTTTGTATCTTTACTTCATTAGCATTTGTAATATGCATTAATTTTCTTCAAACATTAAGATGATCAAAGTTAATAGAATCTCAGATGGTTAGGTCATTAGAAGTAGAATCTCAGATTCAGGACTCATTTATGGTCAAAACTATTCCACTCCAGTTATGCAAATAATGCCCGTTAAGAAGGCATGAATGTTGCAACATCTAGTCACCGGATTTACAATCATGAGGTAATTAGTTCGATTCCCGGACCGGGCTGTGTGTTGTGTTCTTGAGCAAGGCAGTTATTTCACATTGCTCCAGTTCAATCAGCTGCAGAAACGAGTTGTGACGTCACTAGTGCCAAGCTGTATCGGCCTTTGGCTTTCCGGTGGCATGGAGAGAAGAGGCTGATATGCATGGTCAACAACCTTGTCCGCTCTTGTACCTCGGAGGTAATTTTTGTAGGTGCAATCCCATGCTCATTCATGACCGAAGGGGGTCTTTACCCTTTATGTATGTATGTATATATATATATATATATATATATATATATAGGGAGAAGTCACCAAAAACACAAAAGACGAAGACAGGTGGTGTAGAAAACAAAAAGATGTATTAGTATAACGCTCGAGAATTGAAAAAGTCTTTAACGTTTCGAGCCTGAGTGGAAATGTGCCTAAGTATTCGCCACCAATTACAACACATGTTTTATATCTTCACAAATAGAACTGTTAATATTTGGAAATTAACTAGGAAACCTATTCACTAATTCAAACGACTTAGTCAGACAAAAGAAGAAAGGGCGAAAAACAGGTCTCTGCTCAATACCTTTTCTTTTTAGTTCACAAGTGAAAAATATTGTGATTGGCTACTCGCTCAACGTGATGAGATTTGAGAAGGGATATTCCAAACAGGTTAAATATACCCATCAAAAATAATTCTGTTTAATATCTCCCTACAACACACTAAATTTTAATGCCTCAAAAATATAACTTTCCTATGTCCAATACCATCAGCAATGGGTCCTTCCAGTATTGAGGAACTGTATCATTTTCACGCAGATTATCAATAAGATTATGTAAAAGATCTAGGTTCCTAGTTACTCCTAATTGAAGTACTTTTACTTGAGTACCATCAACATCAATAGCTTTTCCTGGGTGCTACAGGCAACATATAATCTACTACAGCATGTTACATTGTCGGGATTTCAGCAACTAAACCACGGCCCACTGCCTCCAAGCTAGAACGTAAAAGAAGAAACAAAGCAAGACCCATGAAAGGAAAATATGAACCAAACATATAAGCAACTATCTAGAAATACAATGTAGGGATTTAGAAGTTTACGAGACGGTAAACGAACAAGCTGATAATCCAATAAATATGTAATGATTTGCTGAAGTAAGCAAATTGCACGACTACTGAAATTGCAGATTACATGAGAGTTTGAGATCTTGGTATATGAAAGGCCTTGATGTTGATTTTAGCTGCTGTATTGCAAAATTAAATGAGCAGTTGTAACTTTCTTTGACAGTATTTTTTTTTAATAATCTACGGTGTTGGTCGTACTTTTGGTGAAGGAACTTTTGTACGAAAATGAAAATATACTTGCGAGGATTTTAAAAACTAAAACTGCAGTGTAGTTGGACCGTAGTAATTTGCATGCAGTGTGTTCGTTGTTGTTTGGGTTGCTTGTGATGCGCATTGTGTGCTAGTTTTCATACTTTAAACTCTGCTTAGCATCAACGTGTCGTCATAATTCTGAGAGGTTCTGGTCAATTTTTTATCGGATAATATGTTTGAATAGTGTTGATGATGTTCTTAGATGGCCTTTTAATGGTGTGAAGTTGGTGGTTTGAGTTTTTTTTTTAATACACAATAGCATTTCTTTGAGTTTTCTGAAGGGTTGGAACTACTACTCTCTAAAGTAGGAATATCATCATTGACACCTTAGCAGAACTAGAGTTAAGACTAGTACAAGAAATATCTGAAAGTCCAACGTTTAACTTTGTTTCTGGTATTAGTCTTGGATCTAGTTCTTCTAAGGTTTCAATGATAATCTTCCTACCTTAATCCAACTAATAACAGTTTATCTTTAGTGATATTATGAGCTTGTTGTCGCGATAAAAGTAACAAAGATTTACTATTTTGTGCTTAGTATGTATATAGTATGAACAATTTTCCTGTTGAATTTCGTTACCCATCCTTATGTCAAAGAATATATGGTTGCCTTTTCCAATCCTTATGACCTCTTCAAAGGTTTTCGAGCCGTAAATAGTATGATTTCTCGGTTTCTGTACGTGTTTGTTAATATTGCTGCAGAGAAATATTTTGCAAGTTGTCATTTATCTGTTATTTTTTGTTTTATTTTATTCAACAGTAAAAACATGTTTTTTTTCTATTTTATTTATATATTTTTGAGCCTTTGAATCTTTGCTAATATTGCCCTTGAAAATCTAAAAGAAGTTGTTATTATAAGTTTTAAAACTTGCACTAATAACTGTATTGAAAAGCGTGGATTCGAACTGGTTCAATATTTCGTATGGCTTTGGATCTTAAAGCCTAAGTTGTATTTCAAAGATAGATTTAAAATGCTACTTTTTTTTTTCAAAAAACAAAACAGCTCTTCTTACGTCATTCATCTAGCGATATCTTCAGTTTGCTTGATGAGATGCTTGATATATGGCTTCTTTCCTGGGATGGGTACGTTTCTATTTGCAAATCCAATTTGATGTTGCTTCACAATTCATCTGGAGAGTGATTGATATTTAGAGAAAGAAATAATACGATACAGGAGAGGGGAGTACACTAGATTGAGAGTGTGATACTAGCGGGATAGTAACTAAGTTACGGTGACGTAAGTTATAATCTGATACAAACACTTCATATTAATTCATGTCGGAGATTCTCCTGTCGTCTACGACACGAGAAGGCTTGCTGATCAACCGGACAGATTATTTTTTGCGATCAAATATTTCTGCTGTATATTAGCTCTCTCCCTCTATTAAAAATACATTGTCAGATGTCAACGATTTCGAAGAGTAAAACGAGATGAAGTGTTTTGCTGAATAACACAACGCAGCACTTGGTCCTGGAATCAAAACCACGATTTCACGATCGTGAATGCAACTCCCTAAGCAGAATGCACACTCTCTTACTTTCATACATACATACATACATACATACATACAAACATACATACATACATGTATACATGTATACATACATACATGTATACATACATACATGTATACATACATACATGTATGTATACATGTATGTATGTATGTATGTATGTATGCATCAGGTCATCCCATAAGTTCTGTCCGAATTTTGAATTTTAAAAAAACAAGTAATCAAATGTTATATTTAATTGAAATTTAATCATCAATGTACTTTCTCTGATTATCTATGACTTCCTTCCATCTATTTACAAGCTTTTTAATCCCATCAATGTAAAACTCTTTTGGTTTCGACCTCCTCCTGGCTTGCAAAAGTCATGTCCCCCCAAATGATTCTGTAAACTACGAAACAAATGGTAGTCTGAAGGAACAAGGTCAGGAGAATAAGGTGGATGAGGAATTTTTTCCCAACCAAGCTCTTCGATCTTCTGTGATGTGATCTTTGCAGTGTGGGGTCACGCATTAACTTGATGAAACATCACTCCTTTTCGATTCACTAAAGCGGGTCTTTTTTCTTCAAAGCTTGGTTCAAACGCTCTAATTTCTGACAGTAGACTTGAACATTGATTGTTGCGTTAGGTGGTAACAATTCAAAGTGAATTACTCTTTTG
>NC_068982.1:113464404-113472642 GCF_001194135.2 Octopus bimaculoides
CCTGTTCGATCTTCATCTTCAAAGCTGAAATCTCCACTTCTGAATTTTGCAAACCATCTTCTGCAAGTTCTTTCATTCAATCATTCTTTCCCGTAAACTGAGTGTGTTTCGAGTCGCTTCGGCTGCAGAGTTTCCTTTTTTGTACTCATAAAGCATTATGTGCCTCAAATGCACTTTGGATACTTCCACGTTAGAAAGGGTTTTAATCAAAGAAATTTTAATTCTATTATTCTGTAAAATAATATTTAATTAGCTTAAATGTACACAAATGCATAAAAATAATTTTTAATTCCATTAGACATTCTAAAGTACTATTAAATTTCATTCAATTTTAAAAAAAGGTAAAATCGGACAGAATTTATGGAATGACCTGATATATATGCATATAATATTCAGACATGTATAATGAATAATATATATTTTAAGATATATACCATGTATAATATATACAAATAATATAAAAATAATATTAAGTAATAAATAAATAATATATAATAATAATGTATATAATATGTGAGTATATATATATATATATATATATAGAGAGAGAGAGAGAGAGAGAGAGAGAGAGAGAGAGAGTCACTTCAGAAAATAGGTGTTACCTAAGACTGTGTAGCTGGGAACAGAGGTGGAATACTAGGTTCAAATTTAGTCGACTGGTAAAGCCAATGATCATTTTCTTCTGTGAGCCAGAAAATGTGTTATGTTCATGCATGCTATGTTTCATCAGAAACAGAAGCAGACATTCTTGTAATATCGATTACATCCTAAACGTCTGCTGACAATAACGGACAATTTGTTCGTCAACTGAAAATACCGTGTGACATTTCTCATATAAACTAGCATGATTAGCATCTCTTGTGCTATTTACAGCACTAGCGGAATAGCTCTCTTTCACTCGTCAACATAAACACGCACATTAAGAGACTAAGCTATGCAGACATTCAAGAAGAAAAAAGAATGATGAAGCAAACAGTTGAAAGACAGAAATAGTTTTAGCTTTGGTAATATCTACGAATTATTTCAATAATATTTCCTAGAAATTAGACCATGATGCAAGCTGGTGTCAACAATAGAGCGATATAAATAATAGGATATTTCTGCTGAAGAAAATCCAAGACGGATCGGATTAAGGTATCAGCTATTATTTTTAGAACGTTGAAAATATCGGATTACGGCCTGAATATTGGATAACGCACATTGGTTTTCGTTGGAACAGAAAAGTATTCTTTTAGAATAATAATTATTGGCAGGTATATGTTTGACTTTGTTCAGACGCCCATTATAATGTAATTCAATGACAATAAATCCGATGCATTATGAAAATTTTCATATATAAAAAGTTCTTACTAATGGCTAAAATTACAAGAAAACTATGATAGCGTTTTAAAATCTCATTTCATTTCTGGGCACTAACAATGTAGATCGAAATTGTTTTCTGGAAACTCATAATCTGAAATTGCAGCGAGAAACGAACCTGGGTCGTCATCTTCAGAATGTCATAATGTGAGAGTCGGAAAACGTTTTCCGAGACGAGCCGGATTAGAAATGTTATACCTTGCGTGCCAAAGCAAATAGAAGAAATGCAGATATGATCATACGAAAAGATAAACAGTTTGTGTGTGTGGATGGGTGTAGGTGTCTGTCTGTCTGTTTGTGTGTCTGTTTGTCTGTCAGTGTGTCTGTGTATGGTTGCGCGCGCGTGTGTGTGTGTGTGTGTGGCGAGCTGGCTAATCATTAGCACGTCGGCCAAAATGCTTTCTTCTGGTTCTTTTCCTTCTGAGTTCAAATTCCGCCGAGGTCGATTTTGCTGCTCCTCTTTTCGGAGTTGATAAGTACAACTTGAGAATTGGGGTCAATGTAACCGACTTACTCACTCTATTTAAAATTGTTGATCTTCCACCAAAACCTGAAGCTATTCTTTTTTTTAAATCATGCGTTGTACTGAAGAAATCACTACACGTGTGATAGCACTTAGCACTAGAAAAAATAACGGCATGCAGGGAAGGGTTAAACCATCTTTAGATAAGATGAGTGATTTCGTTTGGGGTTTCGAGTTAAAAAATATTGAATAGTTATGATGAACTGTAAAGACAAGAGAAGTGTTTAAATCGATGAATGAAGAAAATTAAAGGATTAAATTCGTTTTCCAATGATAAACAACAGAAACTAATGCAAACGGATAAAGGATGAAATATGAGATATCAAGTACAAATCTTAATGTTGTTAAGGGCGTCTTACCTGTTTACGTCATCGAACAATTGAATATTTCTTTTTTCTTCTTTCATGTGATAGCATGAATTACGCTGTCAGTTTTTGTAGCAGCATTCTTTTGGGAAAGTGAAAACATTTACTACATAAAATATTGCACGCGGGAAACTTTCAATTTCTTAACAAATGGAGGAATCTCATTTTTTAATTTTTTTTGTTTTTACTTTTTTATCAATATTACACACTGCTTCATCTGAAACCACTGCAAAAATATGACTTTTACTCTATTTTGTAATACTGAATTTTATTTACTTATACTGCGTTTTATGACTATTCACAGATAAACAGGGAAAACACACCGTAGTTATCTGAACCTTGTTTTTCATGGTTTTTACTACCTAAATACTCAAAGTGTTTAAACGTACTATTCGGCTATGCTCAATATTTCAGTGAATGAACTTCTTCACCAAGCAACATGACGAATAACTTCTGTCGACGCTGTCCCCACAACCATCAGGTTGTTGAGACAGCGTTGTACATTATAGATTCTGTGATGAACTAGGTCACTTGTAAAAAAAATCTTGAATAGTTATGATGAATTGTAAAGACAAGAGAAGTGATTAAATCGATGAATGAAGAAAATTAAGGGATTAAATTCGTTTTTCAATGATAAACAACAGAAATTAATGCAAACGGATTAAGGATGAAATATATGAGATATCAAGTAGAAATCTTAATCAGAATTAGATTTAATTTACACATTGTATTTTCTGCCCTTATCATTTCAGTGAACAATAATATTAAGAAAATATCAATATAATTTAATTATTTTCATCTATAATCTTTTAATAATATTTTCAATATATTTAAATTTTAAAACAATAGTAGCACCGTTTTCCATAGGGCATTTTCTTTGTCTATACATTTTTTTTAAGCTAATTCAGAGGCTAAGATAAAGCACGAATGAATATATGGTCACTAGCAAATGCAAAGTTTTCAAATTAGCATCAACTGAACAAGTTCGATAATTTACGCTCTTGCATGTCGTGGTTAAAAGTCATAGCTTAATTGTCAAAATTACATTTTCTATACTATTTAGTATAGCAGCAACTTCACCAGATTGGAAGCAATAATTTAAACCATTAAAATTAATATTTCCTGTAGATAAGCTAAGATGTTCAACAGCAGAATTCAGCATTTTAATTCAATTGTTGATGCCATTCGAAAACTGAACCAAAGTGAATCAGACCTACGGATATCAAATTATTGACGCACGAGGTTCATAAATGTTACAGTCGAAAAAATCCGTTATCTTTAGTAGAAAAATTACGTTACAAAAGCTAATATCAAGTCATACTTATTTCGTAGTCATTAGTATACAGTAGATTGCCGTGAAAAAGACTACTAATTGTGTGCATTTATTTATTAAACAAAAAAATTATCAAAAGTTATTATATTTTCATGGAGAATATACCATGACAAAGAGTTACTGAACGATTATTCATGAACCACATTGAACAGTATTCTCTTTCCTACTGTATTTAATATTTTCATTTTTGTGTCTGTTTATTTTGTGTTTTGTTTTTGTTTTTCAACAAGGTCAAGACAGATTATATTGCATAATTTGGTTATTCATGAGAAAAAGATTGAAAATGTTCATCGATGATAATTAAGATATCATAAGCTGAAAAGAAACAAACAGTTGTAAGTGATAAAATATTAAAACACTTTTACGAACTTACAAGAATACTGAATTGTAACATGATCAAATTTAAATCTATTCCAGAAAAGAAAAAAGAGAAAAAAGAAAAGAAAAATCTTAACCGTCTCAAAAATCTTTTCTGATTTAGCTTTCATTAACGATACTAATGTACTACTGGTCAGTTTAAATTCTACATTATCTTAGGCTGAGGAACATTTGGAGTTGCTGACCTAAAATGAACTACAGCAACATGTATGCACACATACACAGACAGAGATCAGCATGCAGTGATTCATTCACTTTAGGTATTAATCGCATGGCTTAACAATTCAATTTCTTCTGTACGCAATCCAAGAGAGCTTGTGTGTGTCTTGACGTATAATTATTTAAACAAGACTATATTTATCTTGAAATGGGCGGTTTAGCTCTGTGAAGTGAAGGAAAGATTAATTTTATAACCATATTTGACTGATTGGCTTTTGGGCAGATTGCCCAAAATATCATTTACTAATGCTGGTGTTGAAAGAAAATTCAGATCTCATTGATTGATTTTAAGTTCATACATACATACATAAACATATGCGTGTATGCATGCATGTATGTACATATTTGCGTATGTACATGTGTGTATGTGTGTGGGCGGGGGGGGGAAGAGAAATTCATGAATAGTTTTTATGTATACCTTAAATATAAAGCTGAATAAAGAACTCAATATGGATGAAGTTGAGTTAACTGTTTATATTTTAAAAGTCGACAGCGATTTCGAAGTTTTCTGAAATTTTATATTTCATGCTGTCAGAGGGGATCTATTTATCAGTAGTATATTAACGTGGAATGTTTTTTTGCTCTGATATAGTGTATTTAGGACAACATTATCCAAAATAACCGGCGTGTCCTCCCCATTTATATGAATGATGTTCAAAAACTCATATAAGGCGTAATTTAAAAATTTTTGTTTCTTTCTCGTACATATAAGTACGAGTCTCTGTATGTTTGTGAGCCCACATATATATGTGTATATGTATGCACACACACACACACATACACATGTATATGCATTGTTTTGTATATTTATTGAGATAGATATATGCATATTTGGCATATTTGTATATAGTAAATACACGCTTGTAAGTATATATATGAGTGTGTATATATATCTGTGCCTGTTAGTGTATGTGTAGTTGCATGTCTGCATATGCGCGCGCGCATAATATTTATCAGCTAATAAAATAAAATGTAAATGTTGTCGATCATGAATTATATTTTACCTCAATGTTATAAGGTCAAATTTACAAAATTTGTTCAGAGCAGTGGAAACGCAAAACGCTCATTACAAGTGAGTGTCTTCTCAATAAGCAGTTTTTCACTTAAGAACGTTTAGCCTGGATAAATGCCACATTCAGCCTTGTTATACCTTTTCATCTGTCACTGTTGTGTGAATAAGAATACCACCTAGAAAAAGAACTGTTTTGAAAGAGATTGTGCTTAAGTGAATTTAAACTGCATTCAGCCGAATCTTCCATAAATTTCACTAATTATATGTTCCTAGTTAATATTACTACTTACGATTCTAAAGCTGAATGAGTTCGGTATAGTCTGGAATAAACTGTTGCATATGTTCTTAACATCTTTTAGTGTAAACTATATTATGATTAACACCGATATGTGCAACAGGCAAGCCGACAAAGAAGCTTCTACAAGGCAAGTCCACTACCCAGTTGTTTCAGTAAATCTTCCTCAGATTGAATCTTGGTAAAACTGAAGGAGGTGCTCGAAATATTGGTTACTGTAGTCCCAGGCACTCTATGTCCGAACAAAATGAAATTATCACAACTAAATGAAATCTATTGCAGGTCTTCTCGCTCATTGCTGAACTGTAAGTAAACAATATCAGCAGTTTGACTTCTAGAAATACCAAATCTAAAATTTACCCTTTGTCGATTAAACAAAGGAAGGAGAAATCAGAGTGTTTGAAAACAATACACCTGGAAAAACTGGAATAGACACAACTGGAATGCCTTTTCTGAATCACTGTTGATTTGTCTCTAAATGTCAACAAGAACTAGTAAACAAAGAGTTAAAGATAAAGTTGAAGGACAATATTAATTGTCTTTGTTGTGCCGAGTCTGGTAGATATTGTTCGACAAATAAGTTCCTCAGCGATTTCAGTCGCATCTTCCTACAGCTGCCGAATCACCATCAATTTTCACAGTACTACTATAAACTGAAAGATACTTTGAATAAAGCAGTCTTGAATACGGAATGACTGGCAGATGGAGTAGATATTCATAGGTGTCACTTTTTGGCTTAGTGAAAACAAACGTAAGGCTAAAACACAGCGTCCTGACCGGAAACACCTATCAATGTCTCTTTGTTTGATTGGACTAGTATAGAGCATATAGCAGATTTGATTCAATCAAGTCTATACAAACTATGAGTAGATGTGTACTATTCATGTGTGGTTGGGTAATAAACATGTTGTTAATGTTGTTATTGTTGATGTGGTGGTCGAAGAAAATGAAAATATTAGAACCAGTTTATGACTGAATAAATGCGAGAAACTACCGCACAGTTTGTACTCCCACATCACTAAGCAGGATTAGGCTTTTATAGAAGCTGTTGAATCACAAACATTTATAAGAAATATATCATAATGCTTCACTACATGTAGATTTTTAAAATAATTTAGGGATTCATTTTTTAGCTGTTACTCCAATGAGGGGAAAGAGACCATGATTTCTTAGGTTTTTCTAGACTTTTGAGATCGATGTAGTTGATATTCAGTTTGAAGATTTGTAGATCAATCGTTTATAGGTCGCTAATTCGTAGGGCCACATTAGCTTGAAAGTGTGTAGGCTCATGATCTGTAGATCGACAAATAAGGTCGTCGATGAAGGGAAGAAAACCACGGGATGAAATAGTGGAATAAACGGTAAGTGGAGAATACACAAAATTCGTTGGGAAAGGTATATAAACAGCTAGTTCAAAAGAGTAGAGTAGACAGCGAGTCCATCATCCTGAGTCTGTTGCGTGTTTTTGGAGTATTTGCTTAGTGATGTGAGAGTACAAACTGTGCGGCAGTTTTTCGTATTTATTCAATAATAAACTGATTCCAATATTCTCATTTCTACGATATTTGGGTGTGTAGCAACAGAACTGTCTCAAATAGATAACCTGTATTCAATTATTTGTCTTATTTGGAATTCTTAGGTCTACAACTGATGAGACCTGACAGATTCTCTGGTCCTGATAATCAAGATGATTTAGAGATTAGGGCTAGAGTAAAACATGCAACAATCACATCAGTGTTTTAAATAGGTTAGATATTAATGCTGAAGGAGAGGGAAGAGGAATTTGGGGTATGTCCTGTTAAGGAATGCGGAAGATGTAGAAAAGAAATAGTTTAAAAGAGGCACTCAAGGCAGCGCCATGAAAATGTGCCGTAGTTAAATGGCCTGACGGAAAGTTTTGATGTACGCTTTCAGAGGCAAATAAATTCATAACCAAAAGAATTTATGCAAAACAGGGTCAAAGATTAGCAAATGATAACGGAGAATATGAATTTTATATTCACCTAAAGTTTCAGGAACACAAGGCAATTGGAGAGTAACATAAAGGAAACTGACCCCAACAGATGAAGTGTCGTGAGTTCATAGTTTCTTGACCCAGTATACTAAAATGGAAAGCCAATAAGATATCGCTTTTAGATAAAGCGTCCCTACATAAAATTTTATATATTGCGTTATTGAGGAGAAAAATAAATAATACATAATGAGGATAAAATGTTGAAAGGTGTGATAATAATATGTGTATGCGTATATATATATATATATATATATATATATATATATGTTTATATATTTACATATATATGTATATATATATGTTAAATATGTATATATATGTATGTATGTTTGAATATGGATAACAACTTATGCAATTACAGTTTAAGTAGCTGTTCGACTATAACACTTGTGACGAAAGTTCTTCAGATCAAAGAAATATCAACAAAACATCTTAGAACGAACTTTTAATTGTACAGACATATTTCTCCCCTATTAAAGTGAATATGTGGCCTATGCTTCATCACACAGACGTGTGCGCGTACATACACACATAGATATGCTGAATGAAATATACATAAGTAAAAGCAGCACTCTTATATTCACGATTATTCGGACACATAAACACCATATACGCACATATAATATATATTCATACGTGTACAAATATATGCATACCTGCAAATGCAAATGTACTCCTAAACACAATCTTGAAAGCTAATTTAAGCAAAAAGCAATCACAGATGTATATATACATATATA
>NC_068982.1:113473328-113479893 GCF_001194135.2 Octopus bimaculoides
GTGTGTGTGTGTGTGTGTGTGTGTGCGTGCGTGTGTGTGTGTAAATATATATATATATATATATAGTTTAGGACAATCAGTAAGTTGTTATTATAGTACTCAGAGTTTCAAATGCCGGAACGAAGAGCTACGATACATTCTCGTTTGCTATTAATGGCAATAGACGCTATGAAAAACCGTTGAATAACAGGGAAGTTACTCTAATATGTACAAAAATATATATAAGATAAAAAATATACGCAACCATATTCTCACAATACATAGACATAAAACCTCCTGCATTTATAACGTCCACATACGTACACACTCACGCAAATATGTATATGTACTTGCACATACACACACAAACATATATGTGCATGTACGTATTCATACCTATACACATATGGATATGTGTGTTTACTTCCCAGTAATCTAGCGGTTCGGTAAAAGGTTCCGATATAATAAGTGCTAGGCTTACAAAGAATAAGTCCTGGGGTCGATTTGTTCGACTAAAGGCGGTGTTCCAGCATGGCCGCAGTCAAATGCGTGAAACAAATAGAATAATTAAAGAATATATATATATATATATATATATATATATATGACGG
Organism: Octopus bimaculoides; assembly: GCF_001194135.2. Lineage (NCBI taxonomy): Eukaryota > Metazoa > Mollusca > Cephalopoda > Octopoda > Octopodidae > Octopus > Octopus bimaculoides. Next base: position 113,473,919 of record NC_068982.1, read on the forward strand.
AGATTTGGTTGCTATTTCTAGCAGGTAATGAGATAATACTGACGCTACCTCATTGGTTTGATAATTTGATAAGAAAAGATGTTTCTTGTAACCTGAAACATGCCAAGTTAAAGAATTCTTCCCGCAGACCAACGCATTACATCCGTTTCTTTTGTTTATTTGTAAAGAATGCAGAACATTTATTCACGCATTGCATCACCAGTGTGTTTATCACTTTACATTGCGTCTACGTCTTGTTTTAATGATGAATAAAATAATTATTACTAAAATGTATTTAATAAAAAATAAAATAAAACATTAGAAAATCCAGGACAAATACCCTTCCATGTTACATCTATTAAGAGATTTTTCATACATTTGAAACCTTTTTCGTAGGTTTTCAATGTTCATCACGATGTACAATCGAAATAAGTAATCAGAGTACGCTTAGAAGCGAAAGCTTTGAAAAAATATTTATTTGAAGGATTTCTTTGTAACCGTAGTTTTATTTTTGAAGGTTCTATGATAATTTCTAGTGGTGAAAAAAAAATTAAAGCCATGTATTACAAACGTAGGAAAAAGAACATATAAACTGAAATACATAAATTGTTGTGAGGTGACTTAGGGTCTACATTTATAGAAGCTGCGTTGCAAAATGGAACAGCGTGGTCATCCATAGAGGAATCTTTTTGCTTTCAGATTCAGGCTGAATAAGCAATAATTAGTATAATTCATTTACATAATCTTGACTTCTGTTTGTGGTGAAACGTCAAAGAGGGAATATCAATGAAGCTATAATGCAGAGTTTCTTTGGCTACAAATCAATAGTCATATGGAAATGTATATTATGTCGCACCGTTTGAATATTGGGTATTCCTTTTACTGAAGTGTTCCAAGTTATTTCTTCAAAACTAATGAAGACTTTAAACTGTAATAGATTTCTTTCCTATACAAAGCTTTTGTAATAGCTACATCATATATTTGTATTTTCAGTATACTACAAATTCTGAAAATGGAGGAAAAGTTTAGAAGTGAGTAGTGCATTTCAATGAGGAAACTCACAGTATGATTGATACGGGATGCGCAGAAAACGGTTGTGGCATGGAGATTAGTGTTGACGACATATGCAACTAACTAGATTCAAGGATCAGAGTTCATTATATAGTAAGGAAAAAAAGACTGATTGAGAACATCATATTTATAAGACAGATGTTTGGTCTGTTAATGAATGACTAAGTGACAATTAGTTGGGCGGTCAAGTTTTGCAGTCCTGAAGTCTGTGTGTATATTGCAGTAGAGAGAAATTGTGTGACAGTCATTTCTTTATTAAGGATATTATCATCAAGCGGAAAATGAACCGTAAAATCAAAAGAATGTGTGAAATCTACTATTGAACTTGTCTGACAATGTTTGCTACTGCTTCTGTGTCAGGATTGCAGAGCATACTTTGCACATATAAAGAGCAAAACAAAATTTTACGTAACTGGTTCTGAAACCATTTGATATAAATAATCTTATAGTAATTGCATGTCATTGTAAAATTGTTTACTTCATTCTTCATTAAGAACACATTGATGAAATTTTCATCAAAAATATTTGTTTTTAATATTTGTGTAACAAGGACGGCAAGCTGACAAACCCGTTAGCACGCCGGACAAAATGCTTAGAGGTATTTCGTCCGTCTTTACGTTCTGGGTTCAAATTCTGCTGAGCTCAACTTTACCTTTCATCCCTTTGGGGGTCGATAAGATAAGTAGCAGTGGAGCCCTGGGGTCGATGTAATCGACTTACCCCCACCTCCGAAATTGCTGGCCTTGAGATAAAATTTGAAATCACTACGGCCCTTGTCAAATTAGACTACACTACTTTAGGCTAGAAATCAGTCACTGATTTCTGGCTGAAACATTTTGCAATTACTGTTTCACCATACATCACAAACACAGAAAGACGTCTTGTATGGTAAGTTTTAACAAATCTCTACAGGAAATGATTTATTACAGAACATTAATAACTTACACATGTCAATCACATTTTGTCGGCGGCGCTGATAATTACATTCGATTACACAACTTGAAAATACATTATGGTACAACTTCAGAAGGATGATTTTACTTTCTCAATAATATTTATCTTAATTTTAAAACACTTACAAAGAAAAGTAGATCTTCGATATTTCTCAGAATATTAAATTTCTTCGTGCAGTTCTTGATAAGATTTGAGATGAAACGAATAGTCTACCAGTGGAGTCATCATGCATTCCTAACCAGATTGCTGAACCAATTCATTACATGCTAATAAGTAGTTAGCTATTTTATAGACACAATTAACCTCATTAGTCCGAAAACTAGCATACGTCAAAGATTTATTTAGCTTAGGTTTGTTTGTTTTTTGTTTTGTTTTTTACGGCGTTTGCTTTTTATCATTATATTAGTTTCTATAATTTGCTTCGATTTCAAGAATCTTTATTTCAACACAGCTTGTTGCTGGGTTACAAATATAATGAAACACCACGCAGTGCTATTGGTTTCTTTTACTTGGGCAAATAAAAGAGATAAAATTGTTTTGTTTTTTTTTTTCCTTTTCTGTTTTATTATTTTTCCTTTTCCTGTCGTTATATTAGACGGTTATAAGAAATTCTGTATTGATTATTCGCTGCCACAAAATTGATGATAAAATCAAATGTTTCAAAGAGGCAAGCCTATCAAGGATCAATGTTTTTGCCGACCTACTGCCGTTATATTGCTTTTTCCCAAATCTAAAGAATTTATCTGTTTATTTATATTTTTAGCCTACGCTATCTCTGCTCAAATATATTTTTTCAAAAATGCATTTTTGTACTTTTGTCTATGAATGGTTCACAGAAATGCTTTAGTCACAGAGTTCTGCAGCATTCATTCTATTGCCAATTTTCAGCTGATGCTTATTTACCAATCAGAATGAAATCGAACTAATACAATATTAGTGTCCATGTTATTTTGATAAAAATTCTATCTGAATGCTTAATAAATTCGTACACTTTCTCTAACCTAGCTTACAAAGATCTGAGTGGTTGGAAGGGAAGCATTGATTTTTTTCCATAGTAGTGAATAGAACTCTAGTTATATTATATTTTATCATTTATCTAAATAAATGAGAACGTAGCATTATATAAATTTATTGTTGAAAAGAGACAATACATGTTCCTGTTTCATGTTTCAAGTAACTTCTTTTTTATCTAAATTAATCAGACGTATCTATATTTACACTCAGGTTTTGTGCATGTTAGTAGAAATATACTTGATTTTGTTAAAAGGGTATAGACATTCCTAAATTGTATGATTATAATTTACTTTTCACTCATATTGAATACGTTCTACATAAAGGCGTTATTTTTTGCATTGAATATTGGAAAAAATATTTTATATTTCGTAAGTGACATTCAATCATTTGTTTCACATATGTTTGCGAAATAATGTCAAGTATATTCAATGCAATACATAAAAACACATTTTATATATTTCTCTTCATTTTAACATCCTTCGTCCCCAAATGAAAATAATACACACCCGTACATAAGGAAGGTTCTACGTGGTCGTTCCACCGAATAAAAATTATAATGAACTCTCCATCAAAACACAACCTCCAGTCTTTAAGAATGGTAAGTACATATTAGCTTAATGAAGTCCTACATATCCCTAAAGGACGAGATGGTCATATTTGAAGTGTATTTTATTGTAGTTCTGATCTGTTGTTTGAGTACAGTATCAATGCACAGAGGCATCGGTCAATGGATGAACAGCTCTTTTTCAGATCTAGAGAACTACTTAGTTTACCAAGTTTACCAAGGTATTACGAGGTCACAACCACATTAATTCTATAACGTTTTGCCTCTTACAGCAGAGTTGTATACATTTTTACTTGCAATCAAAAGTTACTGATTTCTAAAAGAATGAAGCAGACATATGAGACATTGGCACCGTGATCTTTGAAACACTTTATTAGCGACCTGTGCCTTTGTGAGGGAAACTAAACCAGTGATGTCTGAGAGACAGTATCAGCAGTTTAAGTTACCGTATCTCCAACATGTGACTATATCATCGACTTATAGACAACTGAAAAATATGAGAAGGTCAGAGCTAGAATGTTTTTGACCACAGATTTGTTCAGTTGAGGTTAATCTGGACCTAAACAACAATATTAACTACTACTACTACTGCGGCTATTGCTACAGTTGCTATTACTACTGGTGCTGCTACACTTGCTGCTGCTATTGTTATTACTATCACTACTACTACTACAACTAATAATAATAATTCTTTCTACTGAAAGCACAAGGCCTCAAATTCGAGGGAAGGGATTAAGCCGATTACATTGACCCTAGGGCGTAACTGGTACTTATTTAATTGACCCCGAAACGATAAAAGGCGTAGTCGACCTCGGCGGAATTTGAACTCAGAACGTAAAGACGGACGAAATACCGCTAAGCATACCAATCGGCGTGCTAACTAGTCTGCTAGCTCTCCGCCTTAACAACAACAACAACAACTAATAATAATAATAATAATAATAATAATAATAATAATAATAATAATAATAATAATAATAATAATGATAATAATAATAATAAATTTAATAATACTACCTACAATAGGCACAAGGCCTGACATCTTTGGGAAGGGGACCAGTCGACTACATCAACACCAGTGCGTAATCGGTACTTAATTTATCGACACCGAAAGAATAAAAGGCAAAATTTATCGACCTCGAAAGGAGGAAGGGCAAAAATCTACCCCGGCGGCATTTGAACTCACAACGTGATGACAGATAAAATACTGCTAAGCATCTCGCCCGGCGAGCTAACGATTCTGCCAGATCGCAGCCTTAACAACAACAACAACAGCAAATAATAATGATAATAATTCCAATAATAATAATAATAATAATATTTTCTACTCTAGGCACAAGGTCCGAAATTTTGGAGGAGGGTACCAGTCGATTACATCCACCCCAGTATGCAACTGGTGCTTAATTTATCGACTCTGAAAGGATGAAATGCAAGTCGACCTCAGTGGAATTTGAACTCAGAACGTAAAGACAGACGAAATACTGCTAAGTATTTCTCCCAGCGTGCTAACGTTTCTGCCAGCTCGCCGCCTTCCAAAACAGAAATATCATTAAATTCTACTATAGTAATGAGTACCCTTTCTTCCGATTGCCTATATTAAACTTTAATAATAATAATAATAATAATAATAATAATAATAATAATAATAATAATAATAATAATATTTTCTTTTTTTTTACCAAAAACATATAATGAAAAGAAACATAACAAGTAACTGTAAAATATGTGGGGATGGACAAGAAACAATAAATCATATTATCCTTGGCTGCCCAGTCCTGACTAAGAAGGAATATATTCACAGACACGACAGAGCTGGGACCTATATACACTGGAAGCTATGACAACATTATGGAATAACAACAGAAAAAAGATGGTATAAACACACGCCAGAAAAGGTCACAGAAAACGAGAAAGCAACCATACTCTGGGATATGCCAATACACACAGATAGAGAAATTAAGGCCAATAGACCAGATATAGTTATCAAAGATCATGAAGAAAAAAAATGCTTTCTAATTGATGTATCAATACCAGCAGATGACAACGTTTCCCTAAAAGAAATGGAAAAACTTTCAAAATACAAAGACCTGGGAATAGAGGTAACTCGAATGTGGAATCTAAAAACAGAAACAATTCCTATCATAGTAGGCGCCTTAGGTATAATAAAAAAAATATTCAGACAAATACATAACAAAAACACCAGGACTTACAAATATATGTAACATACAGAAAATTGCACTACTGACCACTGCACACATTCTACGCAAAACACTTTCAATACATAAGAGCATCACAGCAAACCACAGCACATACTCAAGGCACACAGAGCTGCACTTGGTAGTGAAGTGAAAGCACGTTATAAAAATAAAACTACTGAACAATAATAATAATA
>NC_068982.1:113480402-113488702 GCF_001194135.2 Octopus bimaculoides
ATACAAAGACCTGGGAATAGAGGTAACTCGAATGTGGAATCTAAAAACAGAAACAATTCCTATCATAGTAGGCGCCTTAGGTATAATAAAAAAAATATTCAGACAAATACATAACAAAAACACCAGGACTTACAAATATATGTAACATACAGAAAATTGCACTACTGACCACTGCACACATTCTACGCAAAACACTTTCAATACATAAGAGCATCACAGCAAACCACAGCACATACTCAAGGCACACAGAGCTGCACTTGGTAGTGAAGTGAAAGCACGTTATAAAAATAAAACTACTGAACAATAATAATAATACTGCCAATCAAATAGAAACGGACTCCAAATATCAGTTTTTCTCAATTCGCTATTTATATGGCATCAAAACAAAAACGAAAAAGCAAAGAAATGCGGTGGATTGGCAGAACCGGTAGAGTTTCAGAAAAAATATCTTTCTCTATTGAGATACGTCCTTTTATGCTTAATCCCATTGAGTTTAAAATGGCCTTTCATCCTTCTCTTTGTGTCGATACTTTTCATGCACAATCACAGTCTCATCACATATCTTCTTATTTCTATGATTTTTTATTGTATTGTTCCGTGTTTAAAACTATTGTTCACAAGAATACTATGATTGTTTGGGTTTACACCGTCATCCTCATTTAAAAAGCAAGCGACAACTACGAATAACTCCGAAGAGTTTACAAATTTATGTATATTGAAATGCATATCTAATTTTGAACTCACGCTAGTCTCTTTCAAGTGGCATTATTTAAAGATAACATTGAACGAATCAACAATGGTACATTTGGTATATAAATATGTGTATTCCACCATGATTTAGAATTAAAGTTTTTGTAGAGATTGTAGGATAGATGAAACAAGGTTTTCTAATATTGATTAAACTTCAAATGTTTGAAACGCATACTTCTCACGCAAATAAACGTTAACAGTATATCTAGTGTGTCACTTTTTCCATTACAAAAATAGTGTAAACAAATTTATTAAACAACTTTCTAACTTCAAAGTGCCCTTATTTATCAATGATACCGTTTTAAGTCTATAAAATGGCTTTCAGTTTTTATGAGCTACGCATCAAACCTAATATCTTCCTCTTTTAGCAAACATTCAAAGAAATAAATATCTTTATTTAATATATATTTCTTTTATATATCGAATGAATAAAAGAACATATTCTTTGATTTAAGAAATAATACCACGTGGCTTTAGTAACCTACTAATAAACTGTACACATCACAACTGATCAGATTAAACGTAGATTAAAGAGTTCCAGTTAATCAGTACCTATTTTATATAAAACACGCAAACAAGGCTTCATATGAATCTAATAACTATTTGTAAGACCACATTGTACTTCCTCCTAGTTTAGGCAATTTATTGAAAAATTATACGGAGTTTCAGAAGAAATTTGATGTTATTTTTTACATATTTATTACATTGCAGCATAAAATATAAACCCATTTTATATTGTTCATTCTATTTTTTAATCTGATAATATATTCATGCTAATTTTTTCTACTTTTGGTGCATCCGTTTATTGACAAAGAATATAAAGAGCAATTTCTAAAAAATTCATCTAACAAATTATAGGTAACACCTAAGCTATATATGTCTCGCTAGATATTATGGCTCATAATTTTACATATATTCTTTTCTACTCTAAGCACAAGGCCCGAAATTTTTAGAGAGCGGACCAGATGATTAGATCGACCCTAGTATACAACTGGTTCTTAATTTATCAACCCCCGAAAGGATGAATGGCAAAGTCGACCTCGGCAAAATTTGAACTCAGAACGTAAGGACAGACGAAATACCGCTAAGCATTTCGCCCGGAGTGCTAACGTTTCTGCCAGCTGGCCGTCTATATTACGCACATATTGCTGCTGCTCAGCCCCACATAAATCCCGGTCGACTAAGCCAACAATGAGAGACATTCTAACTATAACCATTTCTTTGATTAGAAGCATGAGAAACTGCATTATCTTAGGTGCTCTACCCTTTTGTAAAGCAGTGAGTATGGTTTGAAGAAATTTTGGCTCCTATTTCTAGAATTTAGAATAATTACGTTGCAGCTTCCTTTCGTATTTTGTCTTGCCACGAACTTGTTATATCAGCGAATGATCAAAACTTAGCCCTTATTGTTTTTCTTATGACTCAAACATATTAAATAGTTTCATTTCTATTCCCGCACTCAAGTGGTGTGCCTTTTCATACGTACTCAACAAGTGAGAGACGACTCTTACCCTGGATCGGTACTCATCAGCCACCAATGGACCCACCACTCCGGACATACAAACAAATGCTGGATGTCAGGTATCTTAAACAACAAACGATGAGCAAGAAGCTAGTCTGATTCATACATACCTACTTCTATCTGTGTATGTGTGTGTGTCTGTGTGTATGCGGTGCGTATATATATATATATATATATCAATTTTGTTTTAACTGTGTAGTAAAAGAGAGATCATCAGCATACATCACTAGTGAAAGATTTATGACTAATTATTTTTATATTACTAAACATAAATATAATGATGAGACTGATATATAACTATAATTTATTATAGACAGCTTACATATAACTATAATTTATCATAGACAGCTAATTTCTGTTGAGCAAGCGCGCAAAACTAAATGTTTATGAGGAATATTCTGTAGCCAATAAAATTGATCCATGCACCTTAATGGTACTTATTTTAACGCCTTTAGAGTAATAAAAGGTGATGTCGCACCTTACAATAATTAGTCATAGAGACTTCAGAACAGATCTTTGTGAATCTCAATCATGTTTACTTCCCCATCTCAGTAATATATGGATAATAGTTTAACTACTTACAGCGAAATTAAATAAACGATTCACTATGGAATTATCAAATAAACAATTAATTTCCAAATAAATAATTTAGTGAGAGAATGTCTCACAATAAAATATGTCCAGAAAAAATCCTGATTCTGTTGTGTTACTGTGTGCAAGTGTTTGTGCGGATATCAAGAGATTGACAAGAGTTATTGTGTATGGTACCAGTAAACTGAAGTCCCTTCTTTATTCGTGGTAGATATGGAACACGGACCCTTTACAAACTTCATATAAAAGTTCGTGAATGCATTCATAAGAGACGTTTGAGACAAAGTTCGAATGTCAGCCAGTCATCGTGGAGAAGAGATTTTGAGAGGAACCGAAGATTTGAACATTGAGGCAATCGCACACAAGTACTCTTTCATTATGCTCGGATACTTCAGTGAAATAGATGCTATATGATGAGCTTGTATGCAAAAAAGCATCATCAACACAAAGGAAAGCTGCTGAACGTATTTGAAATATGTGAGATCAACCGGCTGAGAAATGATTTTGATGAGACACATAATTTTGAAAAAGCGTGTATTTCGCAGGATTTGAAGGAGATCCTCGTAAATGCGAAATTTGTGAAGTGGCTGAAATAATTTCGGTCTGATGTATCTGTTACCGTGTGTCTTTCCAAGGCAGCAAAACTAAAAATAAAAAGAGCAAGACGTAAATGTCTAAAGTGAAACATTGATTAAAAAGAAAAATGGAAAGAAGAAAAATTAAAGGCAGAAGAGACACGTGAAGTTTAAGTCAAGGCCATCTTTATTACCTTCACAATAAGGTTTTTTTCAGTAGATGAACAATGAAAATATGGAGGCTAAAAGACGAAATATGCGAACAGAGCTCGAATGCGTGAACGCTTACCTGAAAACAGTAGTAAGTTTGCCTCAGCAGTATTATAGTGTGTGTCCTTTTTTACCCATCCACACACTTATTTAAATGTGCACCTACACTTTAGTGTATGTGCATGCATCCAAATGTGTTTGTGAGTATAATAATGATGCCAGTTGAGTTTTCTCCTAACTGATTTAATCAATTGATTTACTAAGTGATCAAAGAATTTGTCCAACAGCTATGTTTGATCAACAACTTACTTCAATTAATCTATAATGGAATGCATATATTAGTTAGTTGCTGGGGTTATTTTTAAGACACAACCCACACATAAAGAAATCAAGCGTCCATCTTCTTTAAAGCCACAACAAATATAAATCTACTCCATCTTGTTGACAATACAACTGCACTCGTCAGTGAAAATACTTTTTGAAACAAATTAACAGTGAACTTATTAATATATCACGCTGTCTGAATTTAATTAAATAAATGTTCGAAAACAACAAAAGAAATCTTGATTACTTCACTAAAGTAGTAATCGTAGATTTTAAATCACTGAATATGCGAATGAAGAAGTTAGTAATATCTATGCATTGTGGTTATAAATTTCATTTTGTTCATGGATGATGAGAAAATTAAATGCTCGCGAAATGTTAATCTAAGCTGCCTAAATATTTGAAAAACTGTCTTTCTTATAAAAATATGGAAAATACTTTTTTTTTGTTGTTTAAAAGTCACTAATATAGAAAAGATTCAACCTTGTCGAGTCTCGTCAATCTCATTGCCTTCTAATTTAATGTTCTTCATCTGCACTGAAAATCTCGAGAAAGTGAATTACAAGGATGAGGCAAAATAAACATTATCACAAATGAACAAATGTTTGTTTTTTTAACCATTGGTCTACCAGAGAAACTGTATGTCACTAATTACCACCTGGGTCCAATGGACCCAATATTTTTCTTTTAATTAGATTTTATTCAAACTACCACTATTTCCTAGCTACCCTATATATGCTATCAGGTGAGTGAAGAATCACTGTTTTTCACAAATTTTAATTAAAAAAATACAGCTTACAGAATATATTATAAATTTTTAAAATTAGGATAATACAGAATTACAGCTCTTCATAGCAGTGAATGCAGACAACATTGGAATGTTCTTAGCAAACATGGATATTACAATTCTTACATGTAGTACGAGTTTTCCTGTCTTTTGGGTGGGGTCACACAAAGAACATACTTTTTTATTTAGCTGAGGAATCTCAAATGAGGCTGAAGATCGTCTTCTTTTCTTGTTTGGTTGAGAAATGTTAGCAGAACTACAAGATTGTTTGTCATTTTCTTGTTGAGCATTAACTCCAGCAAGTTCCTTTCCTAACTGAATTAGGCACTACCTTCTTTTATCCTTGAAACTTTGAAAGTGAAGCTGTTTAGCAACAATGAAAGCATTCGCTGCATTTATATTTAATCCTGTTGTAGAATATAACCATAGATCATCTTCGAGTCATCTACTCCTCCTTTCGTTTTGTTGTAACATGTAATAACTTAAGGTTTCTTTTCAGCACCTTTTGAATCAATTGAAGGCTGGGAGTACATTGTACTCATAAGTGTGGCTACATAATTTTTCTTGAGACAATAAGATAGGATCATAGAATCCTTTTGAAATCCAAATATTGTGCAGTTGACTTCTTTTTCTTTTCCATTTGTGAAAGCACTTAGAAATTCAACTCTGTTATTTTTAGTTGTTCCAACTAAAGTAGTTTTCTTGCTAAGCAGCTTTCGAGCCAATCCTATACTTGTACATAAATTATCACAAGTTATATTGCGATCAGTATTTTCAAGATCTTTTACTAGGTCTTCGACGATTCTTGAACGTTAATTCGTCTCTCTTCCTTTTACTGGATCTTTTTCCAGCGGAGATTTGCATTTTCCAGGCATAAGATGTTTTACTGTCGCATAGTGCTCAAATTTTAATTCCATATTTCTCTGGTTTTGAAGGAATTTATATCTGGAATGAGCAGCGCCCTCCGAATGAAACTAATTCTTCATCAACTATCATGCATGAACTTGGAACATATCCATCTTGAAAATTCTGATTCCACATTTCAAATACTTCTCTTATGGGCTCCAATTTATCATCACTTCTCTTTTTACTTCTTGCACTAGTATCATCAAAACGCAATACTTCTAAAACCTGTTGAAATCTTCCCCGCCTCATATTTTTGTTGAATATTGGGTGACCATCTTCTTGACTCCATAACTGTGTGACATTTTCATGTTTAGATTTATAAACATTTATAAGAATAATAAGTCCAATAAATTTCTTTAGTTCAGAGTAATCAATTTTCTTCCATTTATCTTTGTAAACAACCTGACCTTCAACGTTTGTCCACTTATGAATTACTTCAAGATGATTCTGGCGCATAAAGATAGCAAAATGGGACGGACCACATTCTTGGCGCACAATATTGCAAGATGAAGTTCTTACTGCTGCTTGAGTAAGTGGATTAGAATGCCAAACCTCTTGTCTGTCTCTAGAAACATATTGCTCATTCATAATTGGGTGGCTTGCAGATAATTGTTCTAGAGTATCTTCATCATCTGATGACACAGAACCCAAACTACCCAGCAACCAATCACTTTCACTATCATCTTCAGAGCAATAGAAGGAATCACTACTATATTCTTCCCATTTTTCATCTAATTTCAATAAAATTTTCGATATTTGGTCTCCACCAAGTTTTCAAGTCTAGGAATATTGGAAAGCACAACTGAACTATATGAAAATTAATAGCAGACTAATGGTAGGCATTGCTCTCTCACATATTTATACTCTCCTGAAAGATGATGCAATATATTGTAAGAATTGCGTCATCACATAGAAATATTGCATCACCCTTTAACCTAGCAGATTGAAGGTGATGCAATACCACACAAATTTACAGGAATATTTTCATAATTTTTCCTATTTTATTTAAAATTCAGCAAATAAATTGAATACAATTTTATTTATTTTATATCTGATAAATGTCTAGGAAAATAATATTTGATACTGCTTTTATTCTGTTTTGGATGACAAGAGTATTGTTTGAATTTAATTCGAGGGTCCAATGGATCTATACGGTAATTAATGTATAAAGTGAAATTTTCTAGCTTTTATAAACCTACCGAAAATTTCCCATTTGACAAAAAAAAAAGAGTCAAGATAAAATAAGAGTCAAGAGAAATCAGCAGAATCAAATAATATAAACAATAGGAAAAAGCAACTGGAAAAACTTAAATGGGTCCATTGGACCCATTGGCAGACAGAAGGTTAATGTAGATAGCTAAAACATTCTCAACTATCATATAGGCACGTATCTTTTACTATGACTTCGGCACAAAATAATAAGCACTATGAATAAAACTGGTACAAGAAAACTGTATAGACACCCATGGTATAGGCTATATCTGTACTATAATGTGTAGGACCAGCTTCGTTAGACTCGATGAAATTTGTCGGGAGATAACAGGAAACGGACGTGTTCAATCACTTCCACTATAATTCAATATGTAGGAAGTCGGGTTGAAGGAGTAAAGAGAAGCTTCCTAAATCGAAACCATTATGAGCTGAACTTTACTTTCTAGATGATAACTGAAAAAAATCTATTAGTCTTGTTATTTAGTCTCAGATTAGCTTTATTAAGTAGCCTTACGATTAAAGGTATTTGAACGTAGCCGTCATGATATTTTAAAGTACCAAGAAGTACGTGATCTAATATTTCCTTTGAAATTTTTTACTAATGACAGGGTTTGATTTGAGGGCGATTTAGGCGCTATTTTTAACAGGCTGATCGACTAAGATCTATATTATTCTGATATAAACGCTTTTACTCGTTTGTCTATTTCTCCTTGTTATAGGTGACTTTCAGTTGTTAAACCTGTTCGTCTGTGGATAGTTATAAACATGTAGTCACGTGGTCAAATTCTCTCCAGTGACAGCTTTTAATAATATTTATTATGCAATTTTTAAACTAGAACAAAAATATATTTTAAAAGTTTTGCCTTCCAAGTTTCATTTTTTCTTTTTAATATAACTTAGACATTTCTCCCACAGTGATATGAAGAAATAAGATTCAACAGCCCACACTCAGATGAAAACTAAGGAAGATTTGATATTTAATGGCTAAGGGGAAATTCGCATGAGTTAGTGATTGAAATAATCATAATATATTACTACTTACTAAACAAGTAATTTAATAACGAAGCCCAAGTACAGACTCCTACCTAAATATGTTTACTCATGAGGTTCTCATAATTCGTCTGCTGGCTTAGAGAAAAGTCAAACTTCGTTTATAAAAGGTTAAAGGTGTCTGTATCTTCTCGCATCGTTACACTTCATTATTTTCTAGGCATGAAGATGAACGCAATTATTCAAATATTTACATCAAAACCTACCCTGCATCACTGCATTTAGCTCTCTTAAAGAGTTAGTTGATCACTCCCCTAATTCAAAGCGATTTTGCTCCATATTCCATAACATGCTTAAATGTCTCATGTTCAGCATCTTCCTTCCTTTACCCTTTCTTCCCCTCTCTCTCTCTCTCTCTCTCTCTCTCTCTCTC
>NC_068982.1:113488712-113495352 GCF_001194135.2 Octopus bimaculoides
TATGTAGGTATATATGTATGTATGCACACTGAGAGATAAAAGATAAATAACAAAAAGAGATATACCCGTGTTCATAAATAAACTTATATACGTATGCATGTGTGATCCCGTGTGCATTTCAAGAGAAAAATACACTCAAACATACAGGCTCCGTTCATGTATATACACACACATATGCTGTACACAGACACACACATACACACACATACACACACACAGATATAAGTGTATGTATGTGTGTATGTATGTATGTATGTAGGTACAGCATGGCCAAGTGTTTAAGAAATTTGCTTTGCAGCCACGGGATCTGGGTTCAGTCTCGATGCTTGTTATCTTGGATAAATAATCTTTTTACAAGCTTCATGTTAATTCATATATTTTGAGTGGAACACATTTCGTAGAAGCTGTATGAAAGCCTGTCGATCGTTGGACCTGTGATTCACAAACTACATCCTTGTCATATTCTGTGTCACGCAGATTCTACCTTAGAATTACGTTATTGGTATATATATATATATATATATATATATATATATAATATATATCTGCGGAATGGTCAGGCACATACACGTTAATTCAGTCGGAAGTTAGTAAACTGTACAGTTGAATTCTTATTACTACATGAAAGAGAGCCACCACCACCGTGGATTAATCTTTTATTATCTTTTACTTATTTCATTCATTGGACAGTGACCATGCTAGAGCATTGTCTTCGATGGTTTACTCGAGCAAATTGACCTTAATACTTATTCTTAAAGTCTGGCACTTATTCCATCGGTGTCTTTTGCCGAACTACTATGTTATGGGGATGTAAACAAACCGGCACTGATTGTCAAGCAGTGGTGGGAGAAAAACACAAAGACACGCATAACACACACACACCCACACACATACACACACACACCACCACCACCACCACCACCACCACCACACATACAATGGGCTTCTTTCAGTTTCTGTCTACCAAATCCACTTACAAGGCTTGGGTCGGCCTGAGGCTGGAGTGGAAGACATTTGCCCAAAGTGCCACACAATCGAACTAATGGGGGAATACATGAATGAATGAATGATGAATGAACGAATGAAGGGTGTCTCAGATACATCCAGTCCGCGTCACAGACTTCGGTCTCGTGTTGTAGCTGTTCACTCGACCAGGGCCTTCCCATCCAATCTTTCATGTCATCGATCAATCTGCGTTTATGGTGCCAACGATACCGTTTATTATCTACCCAATTCCTGAAGATGTAGGTACAAGGTCTCTGAGTTTCATTGACGTGGCCAAAATAATACAAATTTTACCGTGTGAGCATCGTCACTAGCTTTCGTTTCATTTTGTTTCTTTTCCGGAACTCAATCGTTCGTTCTATGGGCCATCTAATTAACCCACAGTGCTCACTTGTAACACATCATCGCGAACCTCTTCAGTCGTTTGGTGTCAGTCACACTTAAGATTCATGCTTCATATCTATAAATAGCTAATGATCATACCAGGGCTTTTGAAACTTACAGCTTCATGTTTTTGCTGACGGTGCAGTGTCTCCATATTTTATTGCGTGACCTCTGGGTTGATCTTCCTCCAACAGGGCTTGCTCTGGTTTTCTGCTCGCAGTTCACTGTTTCTTGCACAATGGAGCTCAAGTAATTGAACTTGTCAATCTAAACTAGCTTGACTCTTTAGCATTGTATGGTAAGTTACACTAGTCCCTTGCTGGTTGCTATCATCTGGTGTTTGGATACTGCTATCTAGTTGAAGTTCAATGGAGACTCAACTAACTTTATGAACCTGTCTCAGATTGTACCTGACTATGTTACCAGTGGTACTCGTAAATGACCCGACACGCACACTCATAAACACAGGCAAGCACACGCATTCATTCTACGCACTTTTATTACCACACACATACACATGAGTATGTCAGTTCACACACCCATCCTCTTTCATCTCATAATGTTTCACTATTTCTATCTCCCTCCTGTAATTCGTTCGACTTTTCTACAATCAAAATTTGTTCTTTGCACAAATATTAATGTTTACTTTTAATTTTGTTTAAATCAACACCCTTCTCCATCCTCAAAGCTTTTATTGACTGGAGTGAATAATTCTGTAATTGAATTCTGAAAGAATTTTACAGAAATTATTCGAAATTGCATAAAACAAAATGGGATATTATTATATTTGGTAAAATGAATTATTATTTTAAGGTTTATACAAGGCACGAACATGAGTCATATCAGAGGTTAAATATCAGAAATTAGCCAACGGCTGTGCTGAATGAGATTGAATTTAATAACCGTTATATGGGAGTGTGACGCGGTAAAATGATTTTTAACGAGATTGCAATGTATCTGTGCAAAATTAAAATTCTATTTTAGTAATAATTGAAAGATAGATTAATTATTAGAGAGTTGCATGAGAATTAACAGAAAACTGACTGCAGAGAAATCAACGTTTTCTTTAAGTGGTGTTTAAGCCATTTGTACTCTGTGCTTAGTCGTACAGCTAATCATTTTATACTAACTTTAAAGCTAGAAAAATATGGATTTTTAAATGAAAATGGATGACAACATTTTCAACAGAAGAGGAAATAAATTTCCTTCTGCATATATAAGTAACATGTTTAAGAAATCAGTTTACTAATTAACCAATTAAAGCATGAAAATTTTAGGTAATGCTTAGTATGGATTTGGAACGTGAGATTTAATGAATGGTGAAAAGTCGAGTTGGATATGGCAGATGACTTAGGGAGAGTAAGGTTTGCATCGTGCTAGTTCATGTGAGTAGAAGCAGTAGTAGTAGTAGTAGTAGTAGTAGTAGTAGTAGTAGTAGTAGTAGTAGTAGTAGCAGCAGCAGCAACAGCAGCAGCAGCAGCAGCAGCAGTAGTAGTAGTAGTAGTAGTAGTAGTAGTAGTAGTAGTAGTAGTAGTAGTAGTAGTAGTAGTAGTAGTGACCTCAAAAGGGGCAAGTGAATATTTGTCCATCTCCTTGATGATATTCTTTTGAAATTATTCTACGCTATTTGTGTGTTGTTGCAGTTTTACGAGAAGTAATCCAATGTGAATTTCGCTATTGATTAAAGCTGATTTTTTTTTTTCTGTATGATTTTGTGATGCCGTCTTCACTAACAATGTAATGTATGTAACAGCGATATGGAAGATAAAATGCTGCATTTGTATTAGATATGTGGTAAACGCCTTAAAGGCCAGCTTCTTTAACAACTCGGCCAATTCACCGCCACCTAAATCTCTGAACTGTAAGAGTTTTTTTTTCATTCTCCAGCAATTTAAACTTGGGGTTTAAGCTGACGAAGGAAACGAAACCACTTTTCAGAATCTCCAATATTGAATTGAGAAGCATATATACTTGATTACTGTGAAAATTCATACAGATCCTAATTAATTGATTAATATATAATTTCCTTTATGTTGCTGCAGTTAACTCGCTTTTGATACACTGTTTATACTATCTACAAAGCTTGGCAGTGTGTAATCCAATAAACGATCTAAATAAATATCGACACGCTTCGTTTGATACTGAAACTAAGTTAGTGTGGCAAAAATAACTGGATCAGCTTAGTGGCAATAGAAAGATTTTGTGGATCAGAGTCCATACATCTTATCTTCTTTCAGTCACCAGGTACCGATAATATGATAAATACCAGTAATGCATCGTGTCCTAATTCACTGATTATACTAACACTTCTACGAAATCTACTTATTGTTTAACCCTAGTTCTGTCCAATCAGATCTATGATTAAACCATTCCATTTATGACCATTATGGCTTGTTCTCAGATGATGTGTCCATTACTAAATTATCCAATTTGTCCTTCACATTTCAAGATTGCAATGTATGGTGTGAGAATTCGGTTGCTATATCTAACAGGTTGAATGACTTTGGATGTTGAAGCAGAGACAGGAATACATTTCTTAGCACCAAAGGTAAATTGCAAGATTATACAAAAACTTAAACGTCCATCCGTGCTGGGAAAAATTAATAAATCTTTAATTTCACAAATTCATGCGTACGCATGCTGTCATACTAAGCAATATTAATTAAATTGTTAAGAAAGATTCATTAACCAGTTGATTAAATACTTTAAACACTGAAACACTAAAAAGCACCAAAGACGCCAGAGAGTGTAGTGTTTTAAATTCAATTGAATTTCTTACTGTGCATCTTAATGGGAATGTTATTTTTGAGATGCAATATAGGAATGATGGTTTTCAGGATTATCATCATATGTTTAGGAATCAATTCGTTCTAAGCTAAATCTAAAGCGAAACTGTTCACTTCAGAAAACAGTCTCTAGAACTATATTATCTAATAATTTTTTTATATTTTTTTAATGCAAGCGTTTATTTGAGAATGATTTGGGCACTATTTCTAGCAGACTGTGTGGCCAAACTTTATTTTATGTAATTTTCATGGTTTGATCCTTCAAAAGTGGACGTTTTTCAATAATTACAAAGGATTTATGAAGTTACAAAATAGATAAACTATAAAATTTCGAAGTGAAAGTATTATCCGATTGTAAATAAGTAAACTCGAGTTGCAAGTTAACAGAAGTTTTATCTGGCATCATATCAAAAGGAGTTTAGCATATTCGAAGTTCGAGCTTGTGGTTTGTATATTTAGAAACCGCTTTGGAAAGAAATCCGAAATTACTCCAAAATATTGAAACATTCTGTAACATACTTTGCTATCGATTCTGTTTTTCTGTTTTTCAAATGCTGAAGAATCTATCACACAATTTTTTATATAGTTCAGTTATAAAAATTTTCAGCATTGAATATGTTTTCGATGTTATTGACTAGAATAGAGGTAATGATCTAATTCAGTTCATATAATTTCAAACTAAAATCATTTCTGCGGCCAGTCGGCCTAAAATGTAAAACTGCATAATCATTTTAATAAAACTTTTGTCTATCTCGTGTATCACACGTGACACGCAGGATATATTTCCCTTGTGCCCATGCATCTTATATGATACACATTCCCAATTTTTTCAACTACCAGAGTAACGTGGGACTTATGAAGGGAAAACTTTATATCACTTGGAACGTATGATACAAGGGCTAACTAAAAAAATTGAAAACAAGCGTGAATGTTTAGGAAAAACATATGAAAATACTTTGGACAGGCAAAGCCTTGATAGAAATAGCTCCAAAATTTATGAAAAATTCGTCTTACAGTTCAAGGAAGTGCTTGAGCATACGCCCTTTGCATAGCCAACAAACCATACAAAATTACAATAGATCACCATAATTTCTTTCAACTCACCATTGTTCAGTTCCTTTTGTTATGAAGTTAATACATTAACTTGACACTTTATCACATTTTCTATCCTAAGAGAATGTGCACACATATTTTGTTGATGAATAAAGCAATTAAATTATCATATCAAAATCCAGTTGATATCCGTTCAGTTTTCTTTGTTAAAGCTAAAAGTTTTGAGATCTTATCATGAATGTAGTTCCGATCCTAATTACGCCCCTGGGTTTTCTGTCATTTTCATTTTTTCTGTATGGTTAATCGAAATCATTATTTTTGAAAGCAATAAACACGATTTTAATGACCTTTACTTGCGGTAGTCCCATACATTGATTTTAAAGTAAATAAATGCTTCCATATTGTAAAGTTCGTCTTTGTTCTACGACTAGTCTGAGCAACTGCATCGTATGTATGTTGTCGCCTCTGTAACTATCGAATATGACGCATACGTTTTATCATTTTCCATATACTTTATTTTACCAGAAACTGTCTCGTTATAAACTAATATTTTCAAGTATATGCTCTTTAACAACAAGATGTATTTCGCTTTCTTTCAAATTGTCGAACGCTCTTCGTGAAATACTTATGTTATGAAAGTGCTTTTTATAATATATCATTTTGAAATGAGATTGATATTTCCACGAATATTCTTTTAAACAGCTAGCTTGTCAGAGACATTCAGCTTCTTGTATTTTTTGTTCTTTGACAAATATCTGAGTGTTACATAGTACTCCATTTTTATAAACAACTTAATCTTCACAAATAAGACATACATATACCTTCCATTTACTTTCACCAAACATAAAATTTATATCTAACGCTTGGGCATTTGTCATTTAACAAAGACGTTTAGTCAACAGTTTGTTTTCCAATTGTTTTCCCTGGCAAAATACGTTACTTTAATGCAATTCAGTTCATGACACCAGTTTCGACATCATATACCATCTCCATATACATGACACCAATTTCGGCATCATATACCATCTCCCACGAAAATGTAGCTTGGACAAAAATGTTGATTCCGAGTGACTGCTCATTACCAATCATAAATCTTAATATGACAACAGTGCCCGCAAACAGGGGTTTTATCTTGTTGAGTGACAAACGCTAGGTGTTGAATGGTTGTAATAAACATGTAACTATTTCGTTGTCAATTTGTATTCGTTTTGAGTCAGGATTAATATCATGAGAGAAATATCACAGCACACGGAAATGTGTTTATGTCGTTGAAAACAAGTCTTTGTGACACACACACACACTCACTCTCTCTCTCTCTTCCTCTCTCTTTCTCTCTCCTTCTCTCTCTCTCTCTCTCTCTCTCTCTCTCTTTCTCTCTCTCTCTCTCTCTCTCTCTCTCTTTCTCTCTCTCT
>NC_068982.1:113495604-113500073 GCF_001194135.2 Octopus bimaculoides
CCCCCAAATATACTAAACCTCATACTTGAAAAGGGTGCAGTATCTGAAGTACGAGAGTTTAACGTGTCGTGTTAATCCCATTTCTACCATTGAAGTTCCTTCATCAGCTTCGATATAAATGATGGTCCTTTTTTTGCAGTAAAAATAATTCTATATAACTCAAATTACATTTCCATGTTTCTTAACGTCTTCAGAGTTTATATGAACGTTTGGTTCCAAAACCTTTACATTAAACATATATTGCATCGGAATTACTTAATATAGCTTGAAGTATAATATATTTAGTTGATTTATGTTTAAAATAGAGAACTTAGTCCTCTTAACTCCCACCTGATACTGAATTTATTTAGAAATTGTAGAACGTCTTCATTCATTCTTATGAATAGGAGGCGTGAGAGTAGTTCAACAGATTCCTCTCGTGTAGTCGATTGTCTTGCCTGTGATTTTATGCTCTCATGCCATTCTCATCTCATTCCATTGATTATATTGATTATATATCAAATGAAATAACCTGTTTCACCCTGCTTCCTCACACCCATCAATTAATTAATATCCCTTAAGATTTATCATATCTCTAATATCTTACTCAGATCATTTATTTGATATCAACAAGTCGTATCAAGTTTTCATTTTTTCCTACTTTTTCCTTTCTATGTACCTATTATATCCCATTAGGTTTCCAAGAAATCTAATACAGCTTTGGAGTTTAATATAATATAACTCTACAGTCGTAATCAATAAAAAGAGAGGGTATATGAATCCAGCTTCCGAGTGGCATGAGATGAGGGTATGTTATAAACTTCAACTGAAGCGCCTGGTCAATCGAAATTTATCGGTGATCTCATAACACTTTTTCTCCTTTTTTTTATTTTTATTCTCCGAAAAGAAATTAAGCCGAGAAAGAACTAGATTTTCGCAGCAAGAAATCGAATGGATTAGAGGAATAATACTCTTGGGAATAACTTAAAGAAAACCGATCCGAATTCTCTATTGCTTAATGAATGAAAGACGAACGAGCAAAGTTTTGAAGGAGTGTGTTACGCAGTAGTTGACCGTGGCCCAGCCGTTAATATTGCTTTTGCCAGAGGCGTCGCTTACATCAATGATAATGAAAGCAAGGTTCAATAAATTCTAGCAGTAGTAAAAGCACTAATGAGCTGTTTGATCGCTTACCGCAATCAATCTTCATTTAGCATTAGAATTCGAACATCAAGGCTGACATTACCAATATAAGGACAATAAAGAGATGGCTTTCGAATTTCTATTTTCAAAGATGTTCAAGAAAACGTAGTTTTAATCCTTTTTTCCGAAGCTGAGATTGTTCAAAGACGATTCTAACAAAGAACTGAATCACAATTAAAAGATGCATCAGAAAAAAATATAGAGCAAATTATTTCTCAGAAAAGAAAAATCTTTGCAGCATTGATTGTTCAAGCTACCCGTGAATTCTAATGAACTGGCTAATTTCTTCACAAAATTAAGAGGAAGAAAAGGTGTGCGTGTGTACGTAAAACTTTGAAAAGCAGAAACAGTGAGCAGAAGAGAAAAAGCGAAGAAAAAATAAATAATTGAGATAGGGCAAAGGAAATGATTACGAGGCGAGGAGATAAGAAGGAAAGAGAAAATTACAACACAGATAAAAATGAGGCAGTGGGAGGAAAGTATAAGGTAGAGAAGAAAATGGAGAAGCGTTGAAAGTGATAAAGGCAATATTAGCTTAAAAGGAAGTCAGGAAAGGAAACAGGGAAAGATAAAGTGTGATTCAAACTAAAAGGAAAGTTGGAGTAATATATATGTGTGTGTATATGTAAACACGCACACGTTATACATATCAATATATGTATAATCACACACACACACATGCACGAACTAACTGGCAGCAAGTGATCCTTCAAGCATGTCGTGATGAGGACTTCAAAATAATTCGGGTGATGTGGATTTCTTGTAGTGATGAGTATATATCCCCACACTGATTTCTTTTCGTTTGAAAACACATCACGGTCATGAACGTTGTTCTTTGTTTTGTTTTTGCTTTTGTTGTTTTTTTTTCATCATTTCAATCCTCAATCCTAGTTGAACAAATCTATAATCGAAGTAATTCTAGCTGTGACCGTCCTGTTTCACACAGTTGCATCTCAAACTGCCTTATCTAATGCATCTTCAGTGTTAGTTGTAGACCGTAGAGCAGGTTTTCAGAGACTTTGTTACTATTTCTAATATATCGAGCGACCAGATAGATGCTTATTCATTGACTCCCATACCGAATCTACTAAACTGAATGTCCCACTGAGTCAGTAACAATGTAGCACTGGAAGATTGTGATAAACGGTTTGTTCTATAATATTGTATAATAAACAGACATGAAGCACAAGTTGATTGATGATGATCAATACCAACAATGATATCTGAGCAAGAAAACACGTAATTATAAGTGTATCCTCCGAATAGGTATGACTTTATACGAAAATATGTATTATACGGTACTGTCAAAGTTTTGTGGAAAAGAAGTTTTCTCTGCACTCATATGGTCCATGCAGCGATGTGTTATAGACCACTATGGGGTGGTATCAAAAAGTTCCCGGACTAGTTCCTGTAGCGCGCCAACATATAGCACATGCGAAGTGAGAGCTAGAAATGCTCTTCATGAGGCAGTGTGCCGAGTGACATCGTTGTGTTTACTTTGAAAGTTGTAAAACTTGTGTTTTGGTGATCACGTGTATGCTGTAGTTTGCGATTTTGTTATGCACAGGAACAAAGAGACAACGTGAGATTTTGCATTAAACTTGGGACGTCTGATACAGAAACATTGAGCATGCTTTGGCAAACTTATGACGACGAGGTAACGGGTCGTAGGCAATGTTTGAGTGACACGAGCCCTTCAAAGGCGGAAGGTAGTCCCTGAAAGACTATGAGCGATCTGGAAAACCTGCCACGGGCGTCACTCCCGGAAATGTGGTGTTGTGCATCGAGAATTCGGCCCCAAGAGCCAGACCGTCAATCGTGAGTTCAACTGGGAATTTTTGAAGCGTTTGAAGGAGGATGTACAGCGAAAGCGACCGGATCTGTAGAGCACAAAGAATTGGCTTCTTCTTCGAGCTCTCCTAAGTCGTGAGTTTCTCGCCAAAAGCAACATGGTATCGCTTCTGCACCCACCCTATTCGCCCGATTTAGTACCTGCGGACGTCCATCTCTTCCCCAAGATGAAAATACAGCTCAAAGGTCGCTGTTGTTGGGATCCAGACCGAATCCCAGAAGGTCTTCGACTCGCTTACGAAATACGATTTCTAGGCTGGATTCCAAAAGTAGCAGGAACGCTGGGACCGCTGTATTCCTATGCAAGGCGACTCTTTCGAAGGAAGCGATGTTAAAACTTAGGTAAATAAATTGTTTTATAAAAGATAACTAGTCCGGGAACATTTTCATACCACCTCGTTCGCTGCGCAATTCGCAGGCCTTTTAACTTAGTTTCCAATATCCTTTCATTGGACCTTTGATAGAAAATTTGTAAAATGTGTGTCATGTTTTGTGTGTGTGTCACGTTTTGTATGTGTTTGTGTGTATGTGTGTGTGTATTGCGTTTTGTATATGTTTGTGTGTATGTGTGTGTGTGTGTGTGTGTGTGTGTGTGTGTGTGTGTGTGTGTGTGTGTGTGTGTGTGTGTGTGTGTGTGTGTGTGTGTGTGTTTCCGAGCGTGTATGCGAGTGTGTGAGTGTGTGTGTGAGTGTGTGTGTGAGAGTGTGCAAGTGTGTGTATGTGTGTGTGAGTGTGTTTGTGTGTATGTGTGTGTGTATGTGTGTGCGAGTGTGTGTGTGTGTGTATGTGTGTGTGTATGTGTGTGTGTATGTGTGTGTCAGTGAATGCTTGGGTGAGTGAGAAAGTGGGAGAGACAGAATTCGTGTTCATGTGTGCATGTGTGAGCCAATGTCACATTCCATGCCACTGCTTATGTTTAGAATATACATATATGCGCTCGAGCGCATGTGTGTATGTACATTTATTCTTTTCTCTCTATTCTTCTCTCTCTTTATTTGTCCTTCCTTAGAAGAGGGTATGCTTAGAACATTAAACATTTCTTCCAATTTTCCTGAGCCTCAACTACGCCGTTATCTTACCTCGTCTTCGTGTTGTTCCGTTATACAAAATTTTTTTTTTCAGAGTGAGATAAAAACCAAAGCTGTGAAGATTTTAGGGATCTTTGTGATTTGACGGGCAACACTTGTCTTCTTAACGAAACACTTTCAAACTTGGGACACTGGTAGAATGTGTCATATAAAACAACTTCTTCTCTTAACCTTCTTAACAAAAAATTGTACATCGCAAGTTATTTCATGTTAAAGTTGTCGTATTTCCGTAATTTCAACCAATCATTGACGTCTATTCAGCTGAATACAGTTACTGCTGTTCAGCGTCAAGTGTGTTATTCCCTGTTTAATTATGTCATTATTCCCTAGTAAGGGTTTAGCGTTTTA
>NC_068982.1:113500278-113501484 GCF_001194135.2 Octopus bimaculoides
TAAAACTAACCCTAACTCTAAAACCCGAACCCTAACACTAAAACCCTAAAGCTAAAGCCAGTACAAACGCACGAACGATGTCATAAATAACAGTAACAAACGAAATATATACCACTGATAGTTGTTGTTGACAACGGATAGTTTTTGTTGACAGGCAACGGCACTAATTTTATTCAAGGGAAAAAATCCCGTAACACCGTTGTTTACATTCCCCGGCGTACTTGTTTTCACCTCAATAGACGTCAGTGATTGGTTGAAATTACCGAAATACGACAATTTTTTACATGAAATAACTTAGAATACAAAATTTTTTATCTGTTCTATAACACAAAATATACAAGTATTCGAAGTTTGAAAGTGTTTCGGTACCAAAACACTACATTAAAAAATGTTGCCCGTCAAATCACAAGATCCGATTTTAGAATATTTATAAATAGGTCTCACAGCTCTTTCCAGGATATTTATTATATCCCTTCATCGGAGACGGTGTGAGAAGATGGTTAAGCAATAGTTAATTTAGATACGATACAAAATAGAGAGTGAAGTGGAGGAATGAAAATAAATGTGAGATATGAAGGGATATTGCATTTGTAGATCCATTATTTAGGCAGAATGGTATACATATACGATTCCAATACCTTGTGCGTAAAATCTAATAGTATCTAAAATTGGTTATTCCAAGTATAAAGTTTGTACACAGTGCTATTGAATTAAGGGTTTTATTTAAAGTGACCTAAAAGTAGGGAATGTATCTGTAAGGTCAAATCGAAAACAGGAAAAGAGGAATAAAGAAAAAAGAAAGAAAAACAAGGAGAGAGGTAATAAGGGAAAGTGTACCAGTTAGTGGTCAGTCAAGATAATTTGAAAGTAAGAATGGGGAGATGAGGGTGATAGAGAGAGGAAGGTATTAGAGTCTAAAAAGATAGAAGGAATGGGGGTGATAGAGAGAGAGGTATAAACAGTTAAGGGGTGTCAATTATGTAGTGATAGAGTCTAAGTGATGGGGCAGAGAGATGGGTAGAAGTATGGAATGAAGAGTTTAGCAACATAGATTGGACAGGTCAGTGCTTAGTAGTAGAAGAAAATATATAAGTGAAGATGTATACACATGTATATATTAGACATATATATATATATTTATACAGATGTTTGTACATATCAATATCTACATATACAACTTGTACATATATATATATATTTATACAG
>NC_068982.1:113502681-113503963 GCF_001194135.2 Octopus bimaculoides
TATATATATATATATATATGGGTAGAGAGAGAGAGAGTAAAGGACACCCCAAGTCATTTTTCAAAGATGTTCAAGAAAGCGACAGCAAAAGAAATGTGCAAGACCTAACTGTGGTAGATGCGTCAACCTAATTGAGGGATCGGAATTCTCTTTCAAGCAGCGTCAACGTTTCACCGTGAAAAACAACTTCACATGTGCTTCGGAAAACCTAATATATGTGTTAACTTGCTCAGGATGCCGATAACAATACATTGGTCAAACTAAAAACAGTCTACGCCAGAAGATGACCGTACATAAACCCCAGATTAAAATATGAGAATACAGAAAAATAGCATTAACCGAACACATCGACATTTGCGCCACTAACGAACAACCCAACTTTAGAATTCTTCCCCTCTATATATTCAGGGACAATGCAACCTATAATCAACGCATTAGCAAAGAATCATATTTTATCGCAAAATATAAGCCTCTTTCGAATGATTCCATCACAGATGACACTCCTATATGGATCTTAGAGTAATACCCACACAAATATTAAAAACGATAGATATATTCATATCAGTCGCTTCCCGTGAATTTATTTAGAACAATTCCAACTACTTCTGCTACAACCACAACAGGTCACTTTTAGGTTACTTGACCATTAAAGAAGATTCCACGAACGGTCTACAGTGTCATATCACTCCCTTCTTCTTCTTCTTCTTCTTCTTCTTCTTCTTCTTCTTCTTCTTCTTCTTCTTCTTCTCCTCCTCCTCCTCCTCCTGCGCTGCTGCTGCTTAAACTATCAATTCTCTGTACCCATAAAAACTATTTCTTCAGATCTACCTACCAATCCTTCACAAAAGAACAGAGAGAGACATTAAAAACGAAAAATGTCCGAAACATTTCAAGACTATGGAAATATTTACAAAACATTTCATTTAATTTTTTCTTCAATTTAATTGCTCTTCTTATTTTACTCTTAGTTGAAAAAGTCGAAAAGACTGAAACGGGTACTAAAATATACTTCTTGATAAAATTATTTTATATTGCTTGATGTACAGATGTTTGCGTGAGCGTGCGCCTGTGCGTCATCACAGGTAGAATCAGCGCAATACACAGTGACAACGCTGAAGCATCAAATTACAGATATATCCCATTCAGTGGGGGTTTTTTTCCACCAGCCGGTTTCTGTTTACGGAATCAAATGCAGATTTCGCGTGAGATGTCTCGGTCGCGTGTGGATAAAACACTGTTAAAGAAAGATAGGGAGGAATGAAGAACATGTAATTAGCACAAA
>NC_068982.1:113503973-113510483 GCF_001194135.2 Octopus bimaculoides
CGCCTGTGCGTCATCACAGGTAGAATCAGCGCAATACACAGTGACAACGCTGAAGCATCAAATTACAGATATATCCCATTCAGTGGGGGTTTTTTTCCACCAGCCGGTTTCTGTTTACGGAATCAAATGCAGATTTCGCGTGAGATGTCTCGGTCGCGTGTGGATAAAACACTGTTAAAGAAAGATAGGGAGGAATGAAGAACATGTAATTAGCACAAAAACGAGGAACAAAAGCTGACTCTGGAGAATACCAGAATTGATTGGAATTGGGGCAGAAAGAGGACCGGCTACACATGTTACGATGCTGTTATTGAATAGTAGCTATCGATCCTAGAGATACGAGATTAGTGGAGCCAGTAGGCGGTAATTTTTTGTAGGAAATTTGCATACTGAAAACGGTCGAAAATTTTGCTCAAACTAGGGCAATAAGATTACTTTCAAAAACTTTTCTAAGGCGGAGGCCACTGTTAAATAACATAAAATAATGTTTTCAGTGAATTTGGCTTTGAGGAAGCAGTAGTTGTGATCTCTGAAGAGAGAGTTATTCAAGATATTAGAGGACGATATTCTTAATAGATGTCTCCATTACTTTATGGATGTTAAAGGGTGAGGGTGATAAGATGATAGTTCACCAGGCCAGAGAGGTTTACCTTTCTCTGAAATAGGACACAGAAGCGCGTTTCCAAATGTCAGGGTGTATATCCTCCAGAGAACAAAAGGTTAAAGAGTTTGGTGAATATAGAGACAAGTTCTGAGCGCAGTGTTCGTGTGTATTGGAAAGGATATTGTCAGAGATAGCAGGCGTGTTTTAAGCAATTGGAGGTATTTCTATATAACATTATAGATAGATAGCTAAATAGATAGTTTAGATAGATAGATAGATAGATAGATACATACATACATACATACATACATACATACATGCATGCATACATGCATGCATACATACATACATACATACATACATACATACATGCACATCGGTGCCCCAGCATGGCTACAGCCTTAAGGCTGAAACATATAAAAGAATATGTATGCATACACACACACACACACACACGCACACACACACACACACACACACACACACACATATATATATATATATATATATATATATATATATATATATATATATACACACACACAGATATATATACACGCACACTAAGTAATTTCAAATGACACAATACTTAATGAAACTATTATCAATGAAATAATTTATACCCGATTTGAAGAGTTTCGATTGAATATCTATAATAAATACCGATCCGACTAAGAACGTAGGAAATATTGAAATTTTATCATTAGCTCCCCTACTTCAACTTTGTTCCGTTTTTATGGACTATTTGCCCATCAGCACTCTTCAACAAATATATTTATATATGTTATGAGATCGTTATTGATTTCAGAAAATCTTGACACCTCCATACTGCATAAGTTCAGTTTGTAAACACGCTACATATCTATCCGTATTCATTTCTAGTCAATATATCTGCTGATCTTCGCCGCATTAAATTAGGATTATTGTATCCAATTAGTTGCCTCTTGATACTACTTCCGAGTAGACACATTTAATGTTAGTGCAGTCACCTTTATTATGGATATATTACTATATTTTATCAGAGACCTATTAACCTGACAATACAGAACTCGTACCAAAAGCAGAACGAATAGCTAAGGGATGTTATTTATCTATTGCTTACCATATAATTGTTTACCTCTTCATTCCTTGATTATATTTTCTATTTATTTTTATGGCATTTTTTGTGACATTAACTACAGTATTTCTAAAATATATCTGCTTTCTCATTATCTTAAATTAGTTTTCACTTGTTTATTCCAAAATTCTAGGGGCTGGGGTTGTAGAAGATATTTTATAAACAATTTACTTCAATTTATTTTTCTTTAACAGCTGTGGTATTTTTCGAAGATGTAGTCATTCTTTTTAATATTAACAATTGTAAACTTAAAAATCTATGGAGGTGCAACTTTCCAGTCTTATTATCACTATTATTGTCCCTCCTTTAGAAAAGCTTGCAATTTTGTTCTTCTTAACTGTTTTTCTTATTTATAATTCTTTTTATTCCTACACTATTCTTATTGCTAATTTTCTCATTTTTATCATGAGTGGTGGACGTAAATACTCAACTCACTGTATTTCGTATTTGTACTGTTCCCTACGATCTTGGACCCTAAGCTAATAACGGAAATTGACAGAAGCGTTAGCACACCGGGCGAAATGCTTAGCGGTATTTCGTCTTTCTGTACGTTCTGAGTTCAAATTCCGACGTGGTCGACTTTGCCTTTCATCCTTTCGGAGTCGATAAATTAAGTACCAGTTGCGTACTGCGGTTGATCTAATCGACTGGCCCCTCCCCAAAAATGTTGGGCCTTGTGCATAGAGTAGAGAAGATTATTATTATTATTAAGACGGCGAGTTGGCAGAATCGTGAGCACGCCGAGCGAAATGCTTAGCGGTATTTCGACCGTCTTTACGTTTTGAGTTTAAATTCCGACGAGGTCGACTTTGCTTTTCATCCTTTCGGGGTCGATGAATTAAGTATTAGTCAAGTACTGGGGTCGATATAATCGACTAATCCCCTACCCCAAAATTTCAGGTTTTGTGTATAGAGTAGAAAAGATTATTATTATTATTATTAATATGGTGGCGAGTAGACAGAATTGTTCAAATTCCGCAGAGGCCGGCTTTGCCTTTTATCCTTCCGAAGTCGATAAAAATTAGTGCCAGTTGAGCTCTGGGATCGGTGTAATGGATTGCATCCTACTCTTTTAAGAAATAATGCTTTCTACTATAAGCACAAGACCTGGCAGGGAAGGCTACTCGATTACATTGACCCTAGTGCGTAGCTGATACCTATTTCATTGACCCCGAAAGAATGAAGGGCAAAGTCGATCTCGGCGGAATTTGAGCTCAGAACATAAAGACGGGTGAAATGCTACTAAGCATTTTACCTGGCGCGCTAACGAATTTGTCAGCTCATCGCTTTACTCTTTAAAGAAATTATACTTATTAATATTAGGTGAGCTTAAGGCGGCGAGCAAGTAGAATCGTTTGCACGCCTGGCGAAATGTTTAGCGGCATTTCGTCCGTCTTCATGTTCTGAGTTCAAATTACGCCAAGGTCGACTTCGCATTTCAGTCTTCCGAGATCGATAAAATAAGTACCAGTTGAAACCATTATTATTATGTCATGATGGCAGTGCGCTGGCTGAATCGTTAGCACACCAGTCAAAACGCCTTAGCGTCATATTATCTGAGTTCAAATTCTGTCGAGGTTGACTTTGCCATTCACTCTTTTGGAGTTGAGGAAATTTAGTACCAGATGAGAACTGGGGTCGATGTACTCAATTTCAAGCTCTTTTGCCTATTGTAGAAAGGATTATTATGATAGTGGAGTTGTAGAATCGTTAGAGCATCAGATAAAATGCCTTGCGGTATTTGTTCAAGCTCTTTATGTTAAGTTCAAATCATGCCGAATTCAACTATGCTTTCCGTGCGATCAGTAAAATGAAGAACAAGTCAAGTACTCAGGTTTGCTTAATCGACCATTATATCTACCATGAAAAATAAAAGCACTCTAGATATATGTATATTTAAGAAACTTTTAATAATATTCACCTTCCACTCAGTTCTTATCCTTCACTATTTTGAGCTTTCAACAAAAACAGATGGAGATAAAGTGACACAATGAT
The DNA here is from genome assembly GCF_001194135.2 of Octopus bimaculoides. Lineage (NCBI taxonomy): Eukaryota > Metazoa > Mollusca > Cephalopoda > Octopoda > Octopodidae > Octopus > Octopus bimaculoides. The sequence goes on from NC_068982.1 coordinate 113,507,690, forward strand.
GCCAATAATAAAACGTAGGCGATTAAACGGTTTTTTTTTATTTGTGTTTTTGTTTATTTTTACCTGTTGCTAGGATAAAAGGAGTCAAGCTGTTCTTTATATTTCAAAAATACCCTGGAAACAGATAACAAATTTACTGCAGAATCTCAATATGTTGTTGTTGTTGTTGAGGTGGTGGTGGTGGTGGTGGTTTTGGTGGTGGTGGTTTTAGTGGTGGTGGTGGTGGTGGTGGTGGCTGCGGCGGCAGGGGTGATGTTTGTGGTTGTAGTGATGATTGATGCTTGTAGTGGTTGTGGTTGTGATGATAGTGGTGCTGCTGATGATGATGACGGTGGTGATTTAGCCATAAATTACTTTTGTTTCAGACCGACAATTAAACACTTCTAGCTTTGACTATGCCACCTTAATTTATGTCCTGAATTAATCTAACCATGTGTTCGTTTTTTGCTTTTTTTTTTCCGTTTCTCTTATGCCAGTTGGATATCGTTCGAGGATTTGTGAGATTTTAGATAGCAGATACAACGATTGTGTAAGGTACCTATCTTTAACTGTATAGTAAGAACCCGGGACAAATCTTTTGCGAAGACATCTTAATTCTTTCTACAATAGGGGCAAGATCATAGTCACGAGGGAGAGTTTAGTCGATTTAGATCGACACCAATATCTGACTGATATTTTGTGCTATCCCACTCGGAAGGATGAACTGCAAAATTGACATCAGCGGTATTTTAAAGACAAAATTGATCTCGGTGATATTTCTAAGATAATACTGTTAAGGTAGACTTGCGTAGTACCATATATTGAAAACCTTATTACTGTAGCATTATTCAATCATATATAAAGACTTTTAATTATAGTTCTTGTACGAAAGGCCAGTACTGGACATTTTGATATATTGTTGGTACATATTTAACATGTTAAAGTGAACTATTTAATTCATATTACTCTATTTTATCTACTATCTGGAGTTTTATATATGAATAGCATGCTAAGTACAAACTCTCAAAGTCTAACCATCATGTTTAACTCTAGTATTGTGATTATATAGTACAATAGCTGAACAGGGAGAATTCATTGATTCTTAACTACGCTCGAACTTTAAGTTTATAGCTCTGAACAAAATTGTCATATGAATATTAATGTAAAGGCAGGCCCTTAATATGCATGAAATAAAATAGAAGAAAACGAAAAATATATAGGAAGGAACATTGGAATAAATGTGAACGATATATTAGAACAGAATATCTGGTTTCCATAGCACTGACATACGTACACCAAGAAATTTTATTCTTAAGCCATGACATAATGGGATATAGTCAAACATTCATATGCGAATGCACGTTCATACACACGCTCACGCGCGCATACACACATATACACACTCACACATAATATATAATATCGAGATGATTTCCTCGATAGCATTCGTGCGTGTGTGTCTGTCTGTCTGTCTGTCTGCATGTATGTATGTATGTATGTATGTATGTATGTATGTATGCATGTATGTATTACGTTGTATTTGTCTATGTATTTATATATCCATGTACCTATGTATCTATGCATGTGTATGTGTATTCGTTCAAAGTCCCGACAGTATCGTTTTACTGCAATTTCAGGATTAGCTAATTTATTGCAAAAGATATTACACAGAGGAGTCCGAAAGAATAACAATGATAGTGAAAGTTGAAAAAAATACATAAATCACATTTTCAGAACTATCTATCTGCTTATTAAGGTATAAATGGTAAATCACAGAAATAAGAGAGGAATTCATTAGAAAGCAAACTCGAAATTTAGGTGTCTGAAGAACAGAGATTTCATTTTTTCCAGACAATATAAATGAACAGAGCAAGTGTACAGGGCGCATTGTCCAAATATATGTTTGTTTCATTGGTATGTGGAGCCAGCTTTTGTGCTGTTCAGTGAAAGAAGCTATAAATATATATATATTAGCAGAGATACCCGGCGTTGCCCATGTTACATGCAATTAAAGAATTAAACTTTTCTGTTATATTTTCTCTAATGAACTGGAATACCTATGATTCGAATTTCATCAAAATTGCAGATGAAGGTTCTTTCCCTTTTTACACACCCTAAAAAAATTCTAATCATGATACATGTATCCCATACTACTTATCTTTATGCGCAGAATCCAAAATTCCAGTCTTATGGAACCTGTTAAAAGGATTTTGCTCCTGAAAAATGGATGCCATGGAGCTCTAAAATGTGGGAGTTAAGGCCCCTATTGGGGGTGGGTGTTTTTATGTCAACCAGAGAAGTTGAATTGTTGCGAATCTGTTTAACTTGGGTCTTATATGTATTGTTCGAATTTCTTTGAAATAGGAAATATATGTATACTCTTTTACACTCTTACTTGTTTCAGTCATTTGACTGCGGCCGTGCTGGAGCACCGCCTTTATAGTCGACCAAATCGACCCCAGAGCTTATTCTTTGAAAGCCTAGTACTTATTCTATCGGTCTCTTTTGTCGAACTGCTAAGTTACGGGGACGCAAACACACCAGCATCGGTTGTCAAGCGATGCTGGGGGACAAACAAACATATATATACACACACACACACACACACACACATATATATATATATTTGACAGGAAGGACAACAAAAGAAAGAAAGAGACCTCGATATTATGCAAACAGAGGAAATTATCTGTAAAAATATGTGACACTTATTCAGTAGCCATGATAAAACTCCGAGTTTCGGATGCCAGGGTGGGAGCCCACGCCAACATCTCTTCAGTTATCCGGCCAATTGAAAATTCCTGTCTAGGCGTGC
>NC_068982.1:113510493-113514830 GCF_001194135.2 Octopus bimaculoides
TCCAAAACAGAAATATTATTAAATTCTACTATAGTAATGAGTACCATTTCTTTCGATTCTTTATACTAAACGTTAACGTGTGTGCGTGTGTGTGTGTGTGTGTGTGTATGTGTGTAAAATCTTCCGCTTTACCCGAATGTTGATTTCCGTAACATGAAACACAGTTTTCCATTGGTTTCCAAATTACACACGGATGTCAATACACAATAAGCTCATGCAACAATGGGAGGAGCGCCTCACGATACGCATACGGACATTTCGAGGTATTTTTATAACCACAACTCTTCCATAACAGGAAGATACTTCTCTCTCTCTCTATCTCTCTCTATCTCTCTCTATCTCTCTCACTCACTCTATCTCTATCTCTCTTTCTCTCTCTGTATGCTATGAAAATAGAGAGAGAGAGAGAGGATGAGAGTCAACGAGACAGACAGCCAGATAGATAGATAGATAGATAGATAGATAGATAGATAGAAAGATAGATAGATTGACAGACAGACAGACAGACAGACAGATAGATAAATAAATAGATAGATAGATAGATAGATAGATAGATAGATAGATAGATAGATAGATAGATAGATAGATATCATCGGAAGAACGTTAAGAGGCATAACTTTGCCTTACGGACCCATACGAATATGCGTTTTACCACACATCTACGACATTATGGGCCTTTATTATATAATGAAGATGTTTATAGTGATAAGCCATAATTCATTCGAAACGACTGTCAAGATAAGAGTATTACATAACTTCTTTCGTTTATCCTGCATTCTTAATTTTTTGCATTTTTTGTATATTCTGTAAATATACTCATCAAGCTTCCTTGTGTCTAGCTGCCTTTTTACTCCCACACTCCTATGAAGATCGTGCATATAGCAGACTTTCTACACAAGAGGCACCTGTCTTGTAATTTAATTTCCCATTTATCTGAGCACTACTCCGTGAATATCTCTACTACGCTTCCCTTGGCACTCCTCAACACACCATTATATATATATATATATATATATAATATTTAATATATACTCTTATGATACATATTTTGATGTATGCACACATATATACACGTATGCACATATGTGTGGGCATCTACAGTGAGTGTGTGTGTGTGTGTATATATAATATATATATATGTATATACACATAAATATATCTATATACGTATGTATATATATGTATATATATATATATATATATATATGTGTGTGTGTATATATATATATATATACATATATATACATGTGCTCAGATGTAATATATTTCTTTACGGTTTTGTTTATTTAGTGATACAAAATCAAAAGTGTTTAATATATTTTTAGCACTGATAAAATAACGGTGTCGATTTTACAGACAGAACCAGACTTGGGCTACCTTCTACCTTTGGGGTAATCAAATACGGTTTCCTTGAATAAAGTCTGGCTTTTGCGTAAAAAATATATTTCCCTTAATTATCTATTAATGTATTCTTCATTAAATATATATAATTAAGTCAAAAGATCAGTTTATATTTTTATTTTTTATTTCAATATTTATAATTACATTTTCAGAATAAATGTAATTACATTTTCCTCTAAAACCTATTAAAGAAACACTAAACAATTTTTTATTAGATTTTCTATTATGTAGCCTTATTAGATTATATAATATTTAAATCAATACGGACGGCTTTCAAATATGAAAGTTCCCAACTTTTTCCCCGCCAATATGTGTAGTTCTTGTGCCTGTGTAAGAGACTGTTATTACCGAGGGAGATGAAATCGTCAGAATATCAGAGAAAATTACTTGTAATTGTTCTGGCTCTTTACGCTTTGAGTTCAAATTCCACCGAACACAACTGTGTCTCTCATCTTTTTCGGTCTAGATGAAATAAAGTATCAGTTACGTATTGGAATCCATGTAATCAACTTTCCCCTCCCCTCAAAATTACTGAGCTTATGCCAAAATTTGAATCCACTACTACGACAACCATTTGATTCCATTTTTCATTGTTTGATCCCTCTAAAAGCTTCCAAAATGATTTCACAATCAACCAAGGTGAACTTCGCCTTCCATCACTCCATGGTAGATAAAAAAAAAGTACCAGTCAAGAACTGAGGCCAATAGTATCGATTTACCCCTCCCCTGAAAGCTGCTGGCTTTGAGTTTAATGCTGCCTTGGATCGACCCTTCGAACTGTTATGTCCGCTGAATGGACTGTACTCGCAATTGTAACGAGCCTTGTCACGCGGAATAAGTACGTTATGAGTCTAAGTGTCTTTGGAATACTCAACCACTTTTATTATAATTCTTTGAATAAGTAATTTAGTAGTTCATCCTTACAATTATTGTAGACGTTGCGGAGGCAGTGAGTTGGCAGAATCATTAGAATGTCGGCGAAAATACTTTGCAGCATTTTTTCCGACTTTACGTTTTGAGTTCGAATTCCGCCGAGTTCGATTATACATTACATCCTTTCGATGGGCAATAAAATAAGTACCAGTTGAACACAGGGGTGGTGTCATCGACTTACCATCTTCCATGAAAATGCTGGCCTTGTGCCAAAATTTGAAACCAATATTGTAGATGTTGCTGCTGTAATTTGTAATATTGATTTCAAATTTTGGCACAAGACCAGCAATTTCGTGGGTGGAGTAAGTCGATTAAATCGACTCCAGTGCTCGGTTGGTGCATATTTTGTCGAATCCGAAAGGACGAAAAGCAAAGTTGACTCCGGCGGAATCTGAACTCAGAAGGTAAAAACAGACGAAAGGCCGCAGCGCATGTTACCCGACATGCTAACGTTTCTTATTCCTTTATTGCCCACAAGAGGCTAAACATAGAGGAGACAAACAAGAACAGACAAAGGGATTAAGTCGATTACATCGAATCCAGTGCGTAACTGGTACTTAATTTATCGACCACGAAAGGATAAAAGGCACAGTCGACCTCGGCGGAATTTGAACTCAGAACGTAACGGCAGACGAAACACCGCTAAGCATTTCGCCCGGCGTGCTAACGTTTCTGCCAGCTCGCCGCCTCAACTATAGTTTGTAGTGGTGATTTCAAATTTTGGTACAATGTCAATGATTGCGTGGGAAGGGATAGGTCGATTACATGAACCCCCAGTGCTCAGGTGGTAACTTATTAAATCCACCTCGGAAGGATGAAAGGCAAAGTAGCGGCTTTCGTCCGTCTTTACGTTCTGAATTCAAATTCCGCCGAGGTCGACTTTGTGCACCGAGGTCGACTTTCATCTTTTCGGGGTCGATAAAATAAGTACCAGTTAAGCACGGGGTGGGGTTCAACGTAATCGACTTACCTACCTCGCCCCCGAAGTTGCTGGCCTTGTGCCAAATTTTAAAACAACATTAGTTGATATGGATGCAAGATGTAGTGGTTGTGTCACTGATGATTTTTAGATGTATTGTAGGAGGTGGTTGTGGTTGTGGTTTCGGTGTAGTTCCTGCTTTTGACGCAGCCCTCTTTGAACAGTTTTCTTATCGAAAAACATTATATCTGTAGCCATTCGATATTTTATTCAGCTTCTGTATATCAAAGATTATAAAATCTAATATGTCCTTCCTTTGTTTTAAGATGATGGAGTGTAATAAGAAAAAAAATTAGCTACTATTCCTAGCATGTCGAGCAACCACTTAGAGATTTCTTTGTTTGCTCGTAGTTTCAATGGTGGTGATGTTGATGTCTGTGCTATACTCATCGTTGTTTTTTTATTTTGTGTGGGGGAGGGGTTAATGGTGATGGCTGTGATAACAGCGGTGGCGGCGGCGGTGTTGCTGCTGTTCTTGTTGTTGTTGTTGTTGGTGGTGGTGGTGGTGGTGGTGGTGGTGGTGGTTGCCGCACTGATATTAATCATTGTTGTGCAGGCGGTGATGATGGCGTTAGTGGCGGCGTTGTTATTGGGGTTGATGGTGGTGTTGTTGTGCTGTTGTTGTTCTTATAGTTTAGCCCCAGGTCAACAGTAGACGTATGATCAAAGACGTTCCAGCCATGAACTAATGTTGGTGGTGGTGGCAATAGTAGTTATAGTGGCAGAAGTAGTTGCGGTGTTGGTGGTGCTGACATTATTATTATGAATTATATTCCAGAGAGGTGAAAGTATATGTTAGAGCGCCGAACTGCGTTACCCTGTTGGGTTTCGCACATTTTTGTTGGGATCGAATATGCCCTCACAACCCCCAGAATTGATTATCATCCGCCAAAATGTTGTTATATCTATATAAACATTGTATTTATTGGCTCAGTGCCCTAGTCACAAAATAGTAGTAGTAGTAGTAGTAGTAGTAGTAGTAGTAGTAGTAGTAGTAGTAGTAGTAGTAGTAGTAGTAGTAGTA
>NC_068982.1:113515509-113516313 GCF_001194135.2 Octopus bimaculoides
GGGGAGGAGGAAGGGGAGGAAGGGGAGGAGGAGGAAGGGGAGGAGGAGGAAGGGGAGGAGGAGTTAGTGTAATTGCCTTTGCTCCTCTGGTCCTAATTGTTGTTCTTTTCCTCTTCGTTTATAGTTTATACAACGGAGGTGCATACATTATTTGTCCCAGGAATAATGATAACAGCAGCAACAATCATCGCAACAACAACAGCAACAACAACAATAACAACAATAGTTAATCACAAATGTAAACAATACACGAAAACCAACGAAACAAACCAGCAAAATAACTCCCAGTAAATCTAATGACTCCATTGGAAAACAAAATTAAATGCACACACATACACACAGATTTACATGCACCCATAAACATATATACCTCCCACACTGTACAGCAACCCATGTATTTATATGCCATCCTTCACTACACATTCACACACACACACATACACACACACACGCACATATATATATATATATATATATATATATATATATATATATATATATATATATATATACATGTGTGTGCGTATGTGTGTGTCGGTGTATGTATATACGTATGCATGTATATATATACGTACATTTATATGTATAAACACACCCATAAATATATATCCCACACTATACAAACACACACACGTGCATATATTTCATCCCTCAGTAAACATTCAGAAATATATGCACACCCATATATATACCTACACTCACCCATATACATACATACATACATATATATGTATATGTGTGTGTGTGTGTGTGTGTGTGTGTGTGTGTGTGTGTGTGTGTGTGTGTGTGTGTGTGTGTGTGTGT
>NC_068982.1:113516875-113519301 GCF_001194135.2 Octopus bimaculoides
ATATATATATATATATATATATAAACGCATACACAGGCGAGCGCAACAACGTCTAAATATTTATGTGTTTCAAATATGTATTCCATGTAATTGTTTGAACTTGATCGCAAAGAAGTGTAAAAAGAACAGAAATAGAAAAGAGAGAACTAAATAGAGAGAGAGAACAGAACTATTCAGTAAGAGAGGGAAAGTAAGAAGAAAGGAAAAGAAAAAAGAGAGAGGTGAAAAGAAATAAAGGGAGCATTTAACCGAGAGATGTAGAAATGTGGAAGAGAGGCTTTAAAGAAGAGAGAATCATTGAGAAACCATTATTCATTGACTTTGTTGCCTTGATCAAATGGAAAGGATTACATTGCGAAAGTCTGGGGTCAAAGAAAGGCACCATGCTTTCTGGGTAGTTATTAGATTCAATAAACATCGTCTAGAATGGGAATAGTTTTATCAATAGCAACTACTCTTACAGCATGTTAGATTGATCGTTAAGCGTTGCTATAAAATCAATTCCACAACTAACATAAATATGAAAATAATACATGCTACTCAAATTCACTTTATGTCACACAGAAAATTGTTTCATTCTCAATGGTTTACTTCAATGTCTAGAAAAACACTATGAATTAGTTAAAAGCTCGGACACGCAACTGTTAACTGACGAGAACACTATTGTTGTTACCTTCAGTCTAGCGAGGTTTATTTGTACATATTAGTTACATTCCATAAACACGGAGTTTTATATAGAAGTTATTTAGAAGGGATATTTCGAAAATTATTTTGCTATCCATTTATTATCACATTGAGACTAGAATTGTTTATAAATTCAAATGAAAGATTAATATTTGTGTCTAATTTGCATGAACGATGCAATGATTTATACAATGAGCCTTAATGAGTTTATTCTAGTCCTTTTCACAGAATATGACTTCGCCTCCTCGAAACAGTGTCTTAGCTAACTTCGCAATATAATTCTTTAAGAGTCAACAAAGGAATCTCTATGTAGTCGCTCTATCTGGTAGAAATAACAGTCAAAACTCCCTCAGATCTCACTTTACTCCCACCATTGAAAATAAGACCGTAACATTAAGTAACGTTCTATAAGACGCGATGGTCACAATTAGACTAGAACGCCTTAAATCACCAGTTTCCTCGATCAATGTAGCTTTGAGCTAAATAGCAGCATGATGTTCAGCTGTGATAGAAAATCGTTATTGTTACTCTAACTCCAGAGCTTTCTGCGGCAGTTGCTGTTTTATTCTAATTAATTGCTTTATTAATTATTATTATTATTATTATTATTATTATTATTATTATTATTATTATTATTATTATCATTATTATTATTATTATTATTATTATTATTATTATTATTATTATTATTATTATTATTATTATTATTATTATTATTATTATTATTATTATTATTATTATTATTATTATTATCTGATTGAGAATCTTTAGATATCTGTGAATTTATAGATTATTTTTTCCGTTTTCGCTTTATGCATAAAATCTATAAACAAATATATTTCATGTTTGGTCAAATATATTTTAAGTTTAGACAAATATATTTTACGTTTAATCACAACTCCAATAAATATCAATGCAGGAAAAAAAAGAAGATAACACAAATAGTGAAATTTAATTTTCGTCTTTAGTAGTTGTTATTGAATATAGATAATGTTATTTAATGGTTTGGTTTTGTTTTTAGGCGGGGTTGGCTCCGTGCAAGCCCTAATTCGGTAGAACTATAATGAAAGGCTTCCAAACCAGTCCATCATTTTAGAGGAGGGATGTCAAAAAGCACATTATCCGCCCTTTTTGAGGTCGCTGGATGTGATTTAAAGTAAATTAGGGAGCTATTTCTAGTATGTCGATCAACTACACAGAGACTCACTCGTTGGATCGATTTCCCAAATTGGATCAGCTCCTCATTGGTAATTGAATTATTGGTAGTGCTGTGTTAGTGCTAATAATTCTTGCTTTTGTTATAAGAACTTCCAGTAAATATCATAATCCTTCTACCAACAAATTCTGAATAGTATCTTTTCACAAAGCATTGTGTAAAACTTGCATTTGTTAATAATATATTGTTGTTGGCACTCCGTCGCTTACGACGACGAGGGTTCCAGTTGATCCGATCAGCGTAACAGCCTGCTCGTGAAATTAACGTGCAAGTGGCTGAGCACTCCACAGACACGTGTACCCTTAACGTAGTTCTCGGGGATATTCATCGTGACACAGTCTGACAAGGCTGACCCTTTGAATTACAGGCACAACAGAAACAGGAAGTTAGAGTGAGAGAAAGTTGTGGCGAAAGAGTACAGCAGGGTTCGCCACCATCCCCTGCCGGAGCCTCGTGGAGCTTTAGGTGTTTTCGCTCAATAAACACTCACAACGCCCGGTCTGGGAATCGAAACCGCGATCCTATG
>NC_068982.1:113519644-113524749 GCF_001194135.2 Octopus bimaculoides
CTCTCTCTCTCTCTCTCTCTCTCTCTCAAAAAGATTTGAAGAGGGGTAATAACTATTAAATACTCCCTTGCCTGTTAATTTCTGCTGCGTTGTGGGTACACCAATTAGAAAAAAAGAAAAATATTCGCCACCGTCAGTCATCCGTATAATTTTCAATGCACCTTAGAGTCTATTTGCAGCCATCCAAACATTCATGAGCCTTAAAATGGCATCTCAGGACACTACAACAACGAATGAAAATTATTGATTTAATATTTGATTTCCAGTTTCCACCGTTTATAATGACTTGTGATAATTCAGTAACTATAACTACACTTGCGTACTGAGTAGCGTTGTTAGACAGGATTGACAAAATTTTACTGCCAAAGCTACGTTACACGATACCCACGTATAGTTACAATCACTGAATTATCACAAGTTATCAAGCGTTAGAAACAGAACTTGAAAATGAAAACAATAATAAATATGTTTGTTTTAATTTCATTTTTTATATCCCAGCTCATTATTTCATCCAAAAATAGGGAAAATTCTGAAAAATGAGAAAATTCCAGGAAAAGTGGACAAATAATTACTTTTCCGGTGAAGTAAAGAGAAGACCAATGTGGTTAATATGTTATGAATCCATCTCTTCTTTTAAATAGTTTGATTTTAAGCGGGTAGATAAATTTAAGGGAGATATTTAGAAATAGAAATCGAATCCCTCAAGAAACAAATCGGTAGCCTAAATATGATGTTTTCTAAAAGCCAAGAAGGACCCGAAGAAATTATACATGCAAATTTTGTTGCTGGTGGGGAAAAAAATTCGTTAAACGTTCGAAACAATTATGCCAACGTTGAATTTGTGGAATTATGTCTTTTGACAGTGTCTGAACTTTTATGCCCGGAAAAGTTAAATATGTTTGGCAAGATTATCGGCAGATATTGAGAATTTGATTCTTCTTCACTGGCTATCGACAGATATCGAGAATTTTATTCTTTTTTACTAGCTATTGACGAATGCACAAAGTATCCGATTCGGCTCATCTGGCATTTTCGTACGAAATATTGATGAATCAATTAATATCATCGAAACATTACTGCTCAGACAATGAAGGCAACATTACATGTTATAACATTAATGAAGAAATGAAGAAAGTTAAATCTTCCGCTTGAAAGGCTCTTTAGTGTAGCAACAGAGGGAGCTCCAACAATGGCTGGACCTAAGAAAAGCTTTCTATCCAAATCAAAAGACAAATGAACTTCTTTGAATTCAATAAACAGTGGCTTTGCAACGACTCATTGCATAATTCATCAAGAAAATTTATATGCAAAGTCTGTAAAATTTGAAAATGTTATACGTAAAGCCACAACTTTTATAAAATCCCGAGCATTTAACCTTCACCGGTTTAAAGAGTTCTTCGAAGATCTTGGATCAGAGTATGGTGATCCTGTTTACTACTGTTTGCTGACTCAGTAATCGGAAGATGCTTTGACGGGTTTATAGTCTTCGAGAAGAGGTATGCACCTTCTTAGAAATAAAGGATAAATTTTCCCTGAGCTCAAGGATGAAAACTGGATTTATGACCTCTTTATTTCTTGTAAATATCACAACTGCTAAAGCAGAATCAGTTGATACATTAGATGTTCTCATGTTGAAGCTTTTGAAACAAAATTTCAGATCAACTCAGAACTAGCGACACTTTCTATTTCCCCAACACTAAGGAGTCAGGATACAATGGCTTTGCTGAGTTCAATAAGCTGAAAAAAGAACTGAACACCAGATTTAAGAACTTAAAAACTAGAGAAACTGATTTTAACCTTTTTAGAAATTCATGTAACGCACAAAGGGAACTGCAATTGGAAATAATTGAACTTCAATGTGATTAATTTTTTAGGCAAAAATTCAAAAACGAATTTTTATGGAAATCATTCTGAAGTAAACTATCCAAAATACTGTGCTTAGCTACAAGATGCACCCACCTAGTTTGGTAGTACGCAAAAATATGAACAACTTTTTATTAGAATGAAAATAATAGTTGAAAACTAATTCAATATTGACAGAGATTCATCTCGAAGACAGTTTACTGGTTGCAGTATCGGAAATACGTGTAACATTGGCAAATTTGTTAAAAAATAAAACAACGCCAAATTCTTACTAAAATTCGTAATGTCTATTTACGTCAACAGCAAATGAATAGTAAATAAGATGTTTCTTGTCTGTATTTTGTTAAGAAGCCTTTTAATCAATGTATGTAGTTTAGTCGGACTGTTTTCTTCGTTGATGTTGTTCATTCTTTTCTTTTATATATATTTTTCACAGCATTTTGGTTGTTATGCTTGTCAGGTCACGTTAGTTTGTTTTCAATTTCTTTTTCTTTTTTTGTTTTGAGTTTCTTACCTTTAATCAGGCTGAAATTTCTTTTAGGCTATAGTTTAAAACAGTTCGACTATATACATATAAAACGATGATTAAGTACGTTTCTTGAGCTTAATAACCTTTCATTGAAGGTAACGTTTTCAGCATTTTAAAGAATTGACGATTTTCACTAAGGAAGACCACACGTATAAACATCTCTAGCTTTAGAAATGGGAAATGTTGCTTTTAATTTTTTTCTTTATTTTTCTTTGAATAGTCAAATGAAAAATTAAAAACAATTCTTACTACTTTTATGTGTATTCTTATATTAGCGTTATATTGCAATTTAACAGTGGCCAATAAAATGGTTGGATTGATAAATGTACACCTGGGAAAATATATATAATTTTACTAAAATTTTGATACACAGATTATGAAAATATCTTCTTTTTTTTTTTTTTCAATATATGGATCATACAGCTATTCATATTTAATACACTGATCTTCCATGAATTCATTCTTTTTTTCTTTAATTATTCCATAATGTATTCCGGCAGCAGCCTGTGTTAAACACACTACCATCAGTAATAATATAACAAAACCTCAGTTTTTTAATTATTGAAAAATCTTCTGTCCAAAGAAAAGAAGACAATTTTTCCCTACTTATAAATCAGATGCTAACGTGCATAAACTTCTGCATTAAAAATGGTTGAGGTACCTTCAACGAAATATTACCTCGAATATTTTAGTGCTGCGGCACATGCAGCCCAATGCTCACCCATGTTGACCCATGCCTGGTTTAAACCCTTTCGTTGTATTTTTACCCTCTTGAAGACAATAGCTAAGAGGGAAATCATTGAGAAACGACTTCAAAACGTAAGTACTGCGAGAATAGATGCAATCACTTAACCGTTAAAAAAAATCATTGAGATTAATTACTCAGTGACGCCTTCCATAAGAAAATCAACAGTTACATAGATATTAGGGAATTTAATATAGAGCATCGAAAATATTAATTAAAAGTATTGATGTGGTATGGAATGTTGAGTGCAGAATTATCAAGCAAGAAACAACCAGTAAAACTAAGCTCAGTTTCATATGCCCTACCGCATTCTACTAGCAGAAGTTATATTATTCATTGCCTTATTGAAGCTAAACAAGGGGATCCTCTAAGTGGTCACTCGATCTGTTAGATCGACTATATTTTTCTCAAATCAAACTCCACTGCATTAAGTAAGATGAAAGCACATTAGACGTAGTCTTAGTTATCCCTATAAAGACGGGATAGTTATGGCGGGTATATTTCTACTCAAGCATGATTAACTAGGGCTAAGCAGCAACAAACAGTGCTTCAAAATATATTTGTAAGGCACGATGTTGTTTAGATCCAAGTCAACTATGGAATGATCAAAGGTTCATTATCTAGCCAATATCTCTTTTCATTGGTGAACATAGTAGGATGCAAATTGAGTAAGATTTATATGGACGTGTGTTTATGTTAGCGTGCATGTGTGTGAGTGTGTGTGTGCGCGCGCGTATATTACACTTTTTTAGAGTGATATCGCAATATGAAACACTAAAACATTATATATGGGTTTTTTTTTTTTTAAGAAAGCACTTTTATTAAGTTCTGTATAGAAATGGTATTCATAACGTTTCTTTTAAAAAGCTTTTATAAAACTAAACTACAAATTAGTTAATATTAGATTTCGACCTCCAAGTGAATCTCGTTTTTCCATTTCTCCATACAATGCAGTCTTGAAAAGAAAATCAAGTATTCGGAGTTTTCGGGATAATTATTGCTTAAACTTTGTGGTGACGTCACGACTTACAAATGCAATCGAATAAATGTTTCCCAAGATACGAAAATGTTATTTTAGAAGATAACACTACCTAAACTGCATTATTGTACTCTTATTATTATGCTGTATTTTTTGTATGATAACCACTGTCATAAATATTTCTTTTCGTTCTTCACAAAATTCCTAATAATATCGAAAGCTACTACCTTAAATTCACTTACGAACGGGAATGAATTTTTAATGAAAAAAACATTGTCGGATTATTAGAGACAAATTTGATACAACGTCATCTTTACGGAAAGAGGAACAAGTACTTGTACAATAATCCTTCGCCTATTGTGGATGTTACGTTCCAAAACCCACAACGATAGGTGAAAATCTGTAAAGTAGAAACAGTACTGTACTGTATTTTTTTTTTTTAATAATTTGTATATATTCATTTTATTATAGATGCAAAACACCACCACGGAGGAATCGACTTAAGCTTAAATAATAAACCGCGATAGGTGAACCGTGATAGGTGAACTGCAATATGGCGAGGGATTACTGTATTTTGCTAATGATTAAACCCTTGGCTAATTGGATATTTTTAAAATATAGTATACTAGCAGAAATACCCGGCTTTGCCCGGGTTAAAGAGAATAATGAAATCTAAAAACGCCGTCTAGACTACGCAACCCTCAACTGTTAGTAGCTACGATACAATATTTCTACATTAATAACTCTCCAATCCATGCCAGCATGGAACATAGACATTAAGTGGAATGCCAGTCTCTCATCTGGGAAGGCCTTGAAATCAATGTTACCAACTGGGGACTATGTGTCGCAGTGATAATAAAAAGACCCAAAGGAGGTCTGCAACGAAATAATTTTACTCAACACTTTGCAAGTGAATCAATGGAGGCAAAGATGCGATTCATTTACTTGACAATTTATGCACCACATTGCAGAAATCACAATGTAAGTAT
>NC_068982.1:113526043-113537907 GCF_001194135.2 Octopus bimaculoides
TCTATATGTATACATATACATCTCTCTCTTTCTCTCTTTCTCTCTCTCTCTCTGAAAGTATCTGTCATTACAGTATCGAAATGTGATTGTTTCAGTTAGTGGAATAGTTTTATTTTTAAAGTGAAAGTATTTGACATGAGTGTTTTTGTTTCACTTTTGACACGTAATACTTAAATAGTGGAGGAGATATTATGTTGCCGTGGGCTCAAACTCTGCAAGAAGTTTTAAAAATTTTTTGACTAAAACACAACTGGAACCCTAAGTAAGGCATCTGTAAAATTTGAATGAAATTGGTTGCGTAGTTCTCGAGTTTTAGGGATTCACACAAACAGACAGACAGACAGACAGACACACATTCTCATTTTTATATATATAGATTCTGTTTTATTTTTCTTTCACTTTTTCTTCTAGAAATACAATTTTGACAGAGAATATATGTCACAAAGAGAGTGACATATATGGAATGGAGAGGAATCAAAACTTGTTTCTTATTCAATATTCGACGTAATATGCCACTGTAACTTAAGAAATTGGATTCATTTAAAGTAGTTCAACTTTTTAAAATACAAAACTAAATATCTCAAATATCAAATTAACTTACTTTATATCAGTATCATAATTCAGCATTCATATTCCTATATGCCTACACATTTACATTATAATCTCTCGATGGCGGATAGTCCTTCCTTCCTTCCATCGTTATATTAGCGTTAACTAACTAATGTCTTGAATCAAATCAACAAGCATGCAACAGCTGTCATTATTAAGATTTTGTTTTTTTACTACTTACGAGCAAGCATGTAAAGCAATTACCTTTTGACGTCAACAGACAAGCAAAAATATGAACCAGCATAATACCAAATTAAACCTTTATATCGTATGATTTGAATGTAAAATGAAAAAAAAAACAGCAAACACGTACATGATATCATTAATGAAGGAACAATCATAAATTAACTTATAGAACGTATTTTCCTGTTTCTGATGCAAAAGCATTATTTTTTTTTTTTTTTTTTTTTTTTTACAAAAATATAAGACTAATGTTTATTTCATCATCCTGAACAATGTATGTATAAATGAAATTTCGCCTGATTGTGTGTCTCTAATTCAAACAGCAAACATTGTGAGACGCTATGGCATTCATTAATTACATGAACTACAATAACTACGGAGACAAGAACATCATAGATTTCCTGTTATATCCCATACAAAAATCACTAAATCCATTGCAAATCAATACAGCCATCGGAAAGCACTTATTCCCAAGCATGATTCGAATAGTTCCATTCGATGTCGATGTGTTTAATGAAAAAAGAATGTGACAGGTGATATTGCAGTGAATTTGGTGTCCTCAGACAAAACAAGGATCAGGAAATCAAAATTATTTCACAGTTTTATATCAGTAAACTCAAAACTTTTAATACTCAAGGTGAATTTGTATAGAAAATATTTGTGACTATCTTCAGTGATTATATCAGTTATCTCCCTCTTTGTATGTTTGTCATCTCTCTCTCTCTCTCTTTTTGTATGTATGTATATATATATATATATATATATATATACAGAGAGAGAGCGAGAGGAGGGAGATAGATAGATAGATAGATAGATAGATAGATAGATAGATAGATAGATAGATAGATAGATAGATAGATAGACGTAAATGTATGACAAAAGAACAGGAGTTATAAAATCATTTTCATTAATCTACAACAATTTCTGCAACAAGTAAGTGTGCATCCAGAGCTGAGTGCTCATGTAACATTTTATGCTCTTTCTCCTGTATATGTGTGTGTGTGTCCGAATGTATGCATATACAACACACACATACATGGACCAGTAGAGCTAGATCGACTGATGACCTACTCTCATTTGTCACCCACTAGTGTGGTCTTGACTTAGAAGAATTTTCTGAAAGCCATTCCTTTGTCCTCGACATCAGCCACTCATTCAAAACTATCTGGCATGCGAAACTTCAATTGAAATTTCCTGCCTGTGGACTCCACTCGTCTGTCATCTCTTAGATCGGTAGTTTCATATGAAGTTGCGCTATGACCGTGTGCATCGACAGACCTTGTTTTGTCTTTAATTCTATCAACACTGGTGTGCCCCAAGGTTCTGAATCTTATCCCACTTTCTTTCTTATATAAAATAAGGTGATAGTTGTTAGATGTGGGTAATTGGTACCACATATAACAAAGTTCACTCTTTCACAGAAGAGACTATCTTTCCCAACATTCGCGAATGATGCATTATCCACTCGCAACCTAGAAACCAGACGCTACTCCATGAGCAATGACCTTAAAAGCATCCTTCAAATGAAATATGCCAACGCTGTTTCTTTCAATAAGATGACAAAGACGCTACTCATGTCAAAAGAACATCATCGTACCACACTTCCCCTAATCAAGAGCATTACTCAGCTAAAGCCCCAACAGTTGATCCATTTATCACTGAGGATCCATCCTGACGAAAACACATCATTAACATAGTAAATATTGAATCCTAACGACTAGCCCTCAGCAATTATTGACACCCTACAAGGCTTAGGTGAAGCCTTTAATAGGGTATTGTTCCCACATCTTGGACAGAGCTACTGAACACACAGAAATCCAAGAGTGCATCCAAACAATGTGCTGGCAACTGATTTACATGCTCCCGTGTTTGACTTACTGGTAAACAACCTCCTTTCTCTCTGCTTTTTCAACCGCTGCTATACTAACCTCTGCTCCTTGGTGTTCACTGTGCTCATGCCATTTCCATCCAGGTATTTCTTTCCCTGTCGGCTCACCTTCTCTTATTAACTTTGTTTCGTACAACCGTTCCAGGACCTGCACTAATCACTACGCCCAGTCCTTCATTCCCAGAGCGTTCCTCTAGAATTCCATTCTAGCTGGGAACTTTACTCCAGATGATATGACTATTAAAAATTTAAGAGGAGGGTTAAGGGCATCAATTTCACCGTTCTAGATAATGGGAGTCTTGATGGATTTATAGACCAGTTTTACACACAGCGATTGGATATACACTGTGATGAGGAATGTTAAATAGAGAAGAGAAGATCAGCAGTAATATTGCGGTGCATGTAATGAGGAATTAGAAGCAAAACAGTGAACAAATGTAGTAACATAATCTGCAGGAGTATTACTTACAGAACTGCGATTAGTAACTTTATTAACTGTGTGGAAGCCATTTACGTGACACATAAGTGGTTTCCGCACGATTAGTAAAATTCCATTTGGTAATAGTTCACAGTAATTCAAAAACAAGCTGAGCTTTCAGAACGCGTAATAAACAACCAAAACTGTTTTCCTAAAACATACGGAATATTATTATTAGCGTCTATCTAATAATAAAGTGGAATGGTTCATTGTAAGATTTGATCTAATTCCTAGAGGTATAAAAGTAAATATTACAAGTTTGGTTAACTGCACTGTCTTCCAGCATGTATACAACAGTAATAAATAACCTGAATATAATCATATAACCACTATGATACAAACGAAACAATTAGCGAAAGTCATATAAATATATATAATTAAGAGAAAGAAGTAAATTAGATACAGACTTCGTTTCTACTGGTTACATGTTATTGATTCCATATTGGATGAAAAAATAATCAGTGATTTCACTAACACTATCGATTTTCTGTGTTACAGTCGGCTTACTTGCACGAAACTCAGATTCGTTCTACTAGCATGTTGTGGTTCCTAAAAGATGCACATGCAATTTAATAATGAGCAGTCTTTATTACGTCTACAGAAACATCATTCGGTAATTTCACTTACTTCTATTTGGACCTATTCCATTGCTTTGTGTTCTTTCGAAATAGGAACTAGTGAGAGTTAGTCTAGAGAATAAGAAATACAATCAGGTTGAAATCTCCACTCACGAGGCCTGAATGTGAAAAGCAAGTTAACAAAATAACACAAAACGAAAACAGTTATGAATAAGTTAGAAAATGGCACAGACTTTAATTGTTAAATGACTTTCGGCGAGAGTTTAATTAAATTATTTTTCCATCGAGTAAAAAGAAAAAGTAGGAGGCAAAGAAAATTGGAAGAAAAGGATCGAAACTTGAAGTAGGAAATGAAGCAATGGTGAATGCTTTACATAGCTCCTCTAATGGAAATTAGTTAAGAATAGAATTTAATAAAGATTCTCTGCTTCATTTTTGCAAGATTTGCTTCTCATCTAATTGAAAAGTGCTGCAAGAATAGATTTGTGACGCACAGAATGTGGTTGTTGTATATTTTGTGTTTGTTTTGTTATAGAAAATGGTAGTAAGAGAGGAGAGGATGAGGTAGTGAAGCAAAAGTATGGTGACAAGAGGATAATTAGAATAAAATATTTGTAAGTCTTACACTCGCTATCAAAACAGAGAGAAACCAGGTGGATCGAAGTAAAGAGAATTGGGCTAGAATTAGTTATTTCAAAATTCATCTTCTGATGGAAAATTAGGATTATACTGATTAAAATTATCGTTCGCTATAACGTCACGTACGCATCCTTTTTAATCCGAGATATTCAGTTATGAATAGTTATCGTTTCGACAGAGCAGAAGGTTAACCAGAATGTTTGAGAAAAGGCGATTTTGCTGATTCAGTGTGCTCTAAAATAAACAGCCGTTGCACACGCGAGGTTTATATGTTGCTCATTTTGTTAGAAGGTACCTAATTTGTTGAATCGGCTACAGTATTTCACTAGTATTCATAAGTCTCAGAGTAAAGGAACCTAGCAGAAATTGAACTGGTGGAATTAGAATCGCTATACACAGATGGTAAAAATTTTTACTGTTTGCAATAACTTTTGAAAGCTTCTGTTATATGTTGTTGTTGGCACTCCGTCGCTTACGACGTCGAGGGTTCCAGTCGATCCGATCAACGGAACAGCCTGCTCGTGAAATTAACGTGCAAGTGGCTGAGCAAGCCACAGACACGTGTACCCTTAACGTAGTTCTCGGGAATATTCAGCGTGACACAGTGTGACAAGGCTGGCCCTTTGAAATACAGGTACAACAGAAACAGGAAGAAAGTTGTGGCGGAAGAGTACAGCAAGGTTCGCCACCATCCCCTGCCGGAGCCTCGTGGAGCTTTTATATTAAGCCTGGTACTTCTACTTTTTTTTCTCTCCTAAAGGTTTTGGTCGACTCGAAGCTTGAGGTGAAATACCTTCAGTGGGATCGTTCTCGGAATAATGCACTTGCAAATCGACCTTCTTAACCATACTGTAATCCCAGCACCCACTGATGCGAGCGGATGTTTTTAACTACTATATATTATACAAATATGCTTAAAAATCATTACCATTAAGTTACTTATTGATTTCAAATTTTGGCACAAGGCTAACAATTTTAGGGAAGTGGGTAAATCGATTACAGTGATCAACTAGTATTTATTTTATTGACCCCCTAAAGGATGAAAGGTAAAGTTAACCTCAGCAGAATTTGAACTCAGAGCATAAAGACGGACAAAATGCTGCCAAGCATTTTGTCCAATGTGCTAACAATTCTGCTAGTTTGCTGCCTTGCAATAAAGCTATTTTAAAAGGTAGACTATCACCAGAATAGCTTATCACAAACCATCATACTACAACTGTAGTGACATCCTGAAACAATTTCCAAAATTTGTTAATTATTGTGACATATGTGTATACCATATAATGAAGCGGGCGAGAATTTTTTTAATTGATAAATTTATACACAACGAATTTTAATTAATTAAAATTGCATCGATAACAATGAGAATAATAATTATATAAATGACTAATTACGGCAAAAGAAAACTGTATAGACAACCCCAAAATTTTAATTAATTAATATTAATTAAATATGAAATGCAGTAAAAAAAAGTGAGTCTAATCTTTAGTAGCGTGGTGACAACTCTGGACTTGTTAAGCGTTTTGTTTGTTTCTTGGGCTTGTATTTTGTTGAACCAAAGTATAATATTCAAAATTTGCTTTTGTACTCTAGATGATGTTAGCAACTGTTTAACAAAACTGCAACGATGTGATTGCTTTGAAAGTATGACGTCTTGTAAATTTAAGATGTCGTGTAAATTTAACAGGGTTCATACTTTCATACAGCACGTATTCTTTACAAACTGAGAAGGCTGAAATGTGCTCTTTATACCTATAAGCAAAATTTAAATTCATATTAGAAGGAATATTTGTTGTCCTTCGTCGTCTTTATGTAGAAGTACTCTACTTCTACAATTTCACTAACTTTTGATTCATGCTACTACATCCAGGTTCTATAAGAACTATTATTCAGCATTGCTCTCTGCCATTTTCTTCTTTGATAAATTCCATTATTTATTCATAGCGAGTTCTCTACTATTAAAGGAAATCTTCACCTTCTCTTCTATATCTCATTAAACTCTCTCTATTTCTCTCTCTTATTTCGGAAGCAACAGAACCCATTCAAAATTTCCCAGGTATCTTTTACATGTTTCAAACATTAGACTCCGGCCATGTTGGGGCATCGGATTCAAAGATGTAGTCGGAAAAATTGATCCCAGTACTACGACTTGTACTTATTATACCAATCTCATTTGCTGAACCACTGAGTGACGACAACGTAAACAGACCAACATCGGTCGTAAAGCGATGAACGGAGAATAAGCACAAGGTCAAAGAGACATATACATATACACATGTATTTATATGACAGGCTTCCACACAGTTTCCATCAACCAAATTCACTCACAAGACATTGGTTGGTCCAGGACTATAGTGGAAGATACTTGTCCGAGGTGTTGCGCTGTAGGACTGAACCCGATACCACGTGGTTTCAAAGCGAGCTTCTTAACAACACCTAACTGTAAAATATAATCCTTGAGCAAAAACTCGCTTGAGTTAGTGAAGACGAATTAGCATTCCATTTGCAATGGATTAATTATGTTATAAACATACTCTGGAAAATATGTGAAACTGAGTAATTATTTGTTGATCTTGGGACTAAATTTCTCACATATTACAATCAAATTATCTCAGTAACAACTTACTACCGTGACACAGATCAGTATCTACATATAATATATTTTTGGAACGTGAATTGAAAAATGTGGTTATAAACACACGTTATCTATCAACACCATTCACATAAGCCCTACCATATCTTTTGAGGGCGAAGCATAAAGTGTGCTTAAGTGGCTTAAGAGTTAATTTAACTCGTATTTTAGAATAAGTGGTGTTAGCACCCTTCGTCACTTTTGTGAACTCTATTAATTTTGCTTTTAGGTTATAACTGCTAATAAGCCACCCTTTTAATTTGTGGCTTACACTTTTATCGTTTTGAAAATCAGCACGTTTTCAACGGATATTCTTATAAGAGAGTTAAGGTGTGTCTGGGGAGAGTCATTTTCTTTTTGTGCCTTATGATTTAACACACTCACCGGTAAAATTTCCACTTATTTCTTATTTTTATTTTCCTAAAATTTTCGTTGCATCTAGCAACCTTTTCAATAGTCTTGACTCTACAAAAATCCCTTATTTTCGGAGTTTAGGAGGCTTGATGGAGTAAATACTCTTGATTGATCTCAGCGAAAATTTAACATTTTTCTAGTAATCAAGAGTTTAGGTGGTCTACACCAAAATTCGAAATCGCGATACGGCTATATACTAGGGTAGAGTGAAAATAAAAAATTGTAGAAATTCAAAATGCTGTTCGACTAAAAGGTTTCGCGAGTAAACGCATAAATGCAAAACAAGGTGGGAAAAAATAATGCTCGAATACTGAATGTAGAGTAATATGCTTTCTTAGAGCTGCAAAAACATCTTGATCACAACTGTCCGACGAGCGGACACGTGAAACTTAAGTAATGGTTCTATGATGTTTTTGAAGCTTTAATAAATGTGTGTGTCTGTGTGTGTGTGTGTGCGTGCGTGTTGTGGTTCTACAAATGACACCGATAGAATAGGATTTAGATAATAATTGTTTTCATCAAGAAGTGTGAAATCTTCATCAAATTTTTTCTTAGTTGGCAACATTATATATTGCAGCATTATATATTGCAACATTATATATGGCAACATTATATATGAAAACATTATATATGGTAGCGCTCGCATTACTATTATGTTCTTATGCGGTAGATATTACTTGGGGTGCAGTCCCCTGTCATTCTGGTATAGTGTCACTCCTCTGTATTCATATCTACTGGCAAAAACAAATTTAGGGTTGGCACGTGTTTAGCCATCAACATTGCTTTGTTTTCTTTTTTCTGTCTGTTACAAAGATAGCCACCCAAATAGATAATGGTTTCTTGTATAGGTACAGTATGAGGGAGCCTCTGAATGGTTGCATTACTGCTAGAAATAGAAGCCAAATTTTCCTCAACTCACACCTTACCGTCTTGAAAATGGAAAGAGCAGAATGTATAATGTATTCTTTTATATATTCAAACAATAAAACATGGTGGTTCTGACTGGAATACCTTTGATTAAGCCTCTGCTCGATTAAGACTAACGTGAGTCTGAAAGAAGTAACAACGGGTGATAGAGAATTTATGCTCAGTAAGACGATGAATTTCTTAATGGTAGAATAAAGGTACTTTATATGAAAAGGGAAGAGAATCAAAAATGAAAACTGGGTTGTGGAAGCTTTCAGACTTTGTGCCATGACTATTCACAGACAGAGAGATAGACTTTCATGAAGGCAGTATACTTGAATATTTTCATGAAGGCGATATACTTGAATATTTTCATGAAGGCGATATTTTATTTTCGGTAAATGCATGCATAACCGCATTCGAAGTTCGAATCCAGTGCACAGCACTTTTGGCATGTAACTTCAACCGCAGCTTTGATTTCGTTTGTGACTGAAATTTTCTGGTCACAAATAGTGTGGAAGTTCGACGTTTATATATATGTAGATAGATAGATGGATAAAATCAGGAGACACATCGAGAAAGAGAAATAGCGCCCACTGTCACTTACATATATGTGTGTGTGTGCATATTCTTTTATTCTTTTACTTGTTTCAGTTATTTGATTGTGGTCATGCTGGAGCACCGCCTTTTAGTCGAGGAAATCGACCCCTGGACTTATTCTTTGGAAGCCTAGTGCTTATTCTATCGGTGTATTCCGCCGAACCGCTAAGTTAAGGGGACGTAAACACACCAACATCGGTTATCAAGTGATTGTAGGGGACAACCACACACACAACACCACCTCTACCACCACCACCACCAACCCCACACACACGCGGGCTGCTTCCAGTTTCCGTCTGCCAAATCCACTCACAAGGCTTTGGTCGGCCCGAGGCTATAGTAGAGAACACTTACTTGAGGTGTTACTCAGTGGGACTGAAGTATGTGGGTGGAAAGCAAGCTTCTTAAGTTATCCATAAATTAGAGATAAGAGTACACTCAATATAAATAGAGGAGCGAGTAAATGTTTATATTGTTAAGCAATGTATTAATGGTTGTGGGGTATAATTAATTTGAATGATACCGTCGATTTTTTAAGAAAATTGCTACTAGATAAATTTGACGGCTCTACGGACATGTTAAACAGAAGCGCATAGCCTCTTCAGCGCTGGTGGTGAATAGACTCTAAGTTGGTTCGGTAGTGGCAACAGGATGAAATAAAATAGAAAAAAATACTTAAGTAATGAGATAAAAATGAAAGGAAATTATATCCCATAGATTATTGTTAGCCATGGTTGAAATATGTAAGCCGTGTGTGTATCGTTCACGTTCAAAAAGAGGCATGACAAAGTTGCTGAAATGAATTTGAACTCATGAGGGCAGTTTCCGAAATTTTCACTTTTCGACTTCAGAAGTCTAAATTTTTAAAATGAATCTCTTCTCAGCCATTAACGTTTGGCCTAGATCGTTCCAGTAATTTGCAGTTGTTGATATACGGCGTCACGTCCTCTTTCAGCTGGCTAAAGTTTAATATTAAGCCTATCCTGGATCCTAAAATAGGATCTGTTATTATTCAGCCTGCCCGACAAGGGGTCTACTGTTGCTCCGATTTATTTCTAGAAATGAATCCACCAGACATACGGTAGACTTTTAGGAAATAGTATCAAGCAAAATTATAAAAAGAATCCCTTCCAAGCCTACAATAATACCAACAATGGGACCAAGCAGTTAGCTGGCATTTTACGTATAGAGGACAGGGTAGAAACCCTAGCTAAGAGAAATATTTATGTCACTATTAAATAGCACAAACCGAACTCCGCTTCCAATCCCAAGTGCCACCAAAACCGGTGATGGGTCTGGTAAATAAGCACATACTCAGAAAGATCAATAATGACATGAGGAAAGCATCTCTCTTCATTATGCGACTAGAGTGAAGTGATTTCATGGTTTAAGGAAAATTAGGGTTGAGACAGAATAAGATTCACCTAATTCGATATAGTGAACTTTTATCGATGTATACTAAGATGGGCTATTATACAGGGCATTTAATTTTGCTAATGGCTTTCCCTACATTAGCGATAGGAATATAGTTATAATTGTGTGCCAGAAAAACCTTGCTTTTCGACACAGGTTCAGCCTTGGTCATTAAAACAAACCCAGATGTTCCTTTAACATAGCGATTTGACAATGCGGATATTCTAGTTGTCCTAGATAGGAAATCTTC
This sequence comes from Octopus bimaculoides, assembly GCF_001194135.2. Taxonomy (NCBI): domain Eukaryota; kingdom Metazoa; phylum Mollusca; class Cephalopoda; order Octopoda; family Octopodidae; genus Octopus; species Octopus bimaculoides. The sequence goes on from NC_068982.1 coordinate 113,536,634, forward strand.
TTCAGCTCGCTTTGATTTTTATAGAGATGACGTTTTAGCTATCCCTGGAGGTATGAACGAACACAACCTTGTCTCTTGTTTCTGTTCCTACTCTAACAAAAACTACTCTCCCGAACATATTAATTACCACATTTAGTGTATCACACTCATTGCTTATTGTCATTCTCTGTCAATATATTTCATGTCAGCACCAAGCTTAACATGTAATCCTCCACTTCTCGGAGGAGACTATATATTTCTCTAGATTAATCTCTTCATTGTAGGATTACATTATTCAATGTAAAATTCGTTGTTTGCACATTCTACGATGAGTTCCCGAAAGAATATTTACATATTTATTCCTCACGTGTCTAAGCAGATTCAGACGCAAAATTTTCTGGGCACTGAATTTCTGTCTTAGATAGCAGTGTATTCAACATATTCGTCTTGTTGGTCTCGTTTCAAACGTATGAAAGTAGTTTTCCCAAGCTGGCATAGATATCATGGTACACAAAACAAACATGAAGATGAAGTAAAAAAGAAAAAAGTGTATTAGGCTTAAGCTCAGGAAAATTAGGTTTAAATGTTTCACGCTTATAGTCTACAACAACAGAAAGCATAGGCGAGGAGAGAGAAAAAAAATAGAGAAAAAAGAATAAACGGATCTCAATTAGACGGTCATCTAATACTGAAATGACCAGAAGAGGAAGAAGTTGCCTAGTGACGTGGATGGCAATGGAAGCAGCAGTGACCTGACATATGTGTGTGTGTGTGCATGAAGCAAAGACAACCACACATACACACTCACATCCATGTATGTATGTATGTATGTATGCATGTGTGTATGTATGCATGTATGTATGCATCCCATAGGCCCCTCTTCAAGCTTTCAGCCAATGCACTTTTCTTCTCTACACAAAACAGAAACAAAATTACATTCTCAGAATCCGGTTGACTCAATTTTAGGCAACTTTATTAGTTCTTTTAGAGAACTTCATTAGTTCGCTTAGTTCACGTAATTTTGTAAGATGATTCTCCCGATTCTTTCATTAACCATTTACCATTTATGTATCATAATGAATTTACCTTTTCTTTGTCTTCTTTCTATTGTTGGCGAATCCTTGTAGCATTCCAAAAACACCTGGTTGATATATTTTCGTAATTGGATATTTTTCCTTCAGCATCTTTTCATTCTAAATTATTTAACTTGGCATATAATTGAATAATGAAAATATATTTTTATATTATTTTGTGTGTGTGTGTGTGTGTGTGTGTGTGTGTGTGTGTGTGTGTGT
>NC_068982.1:113539752-113540024 GCF_001194135.2 Octopus bimaculoides
TTTTGGGATTTGGTTTGCAAGATTCTTTATGTGAGTTCGTGTATTGAAGCATATTCTGTTGTGGGGAGAGTCATTCTCTTTTAGTGCCTTATAATTTAACACACTCACCAGTAAAATTTCCACTCATTTTCTTATCTACTTTTCTAAAATTTTCGTTGCGTCTTGCAACCGTTTCAATAGTTGTTGACTGTGTCCGTTATCCAAGCTGCGTTCTTTTTGTTTGTTTATGCGCACATGTATGTATGTATGTATGTATGTATGTATGTATGTAT
>NC_068982.1:113540034-113540535 GCF_001194135.2 Octopus bimaculoides
GTGTGTGTGTGTGTGTGTGTGTGTGTGTGTGTGCATATGTGTGTGTATGTTTGCGTGTACACATGTTGTGAGGATGTTTGTGTGTTTACTGAAATGCAGGGCGTACATGTTTAAATAGATATATCATTTTAGCTTCCCTTTGAAAGAAAACCATTTCTGGAAAAAAAATTGGAATCTCACCAGGTTCTAATCTTGTTATAACTTCAACAGAGAAAAATTACACACATTTTTTTCAGATTATTGCAAAACACTATGCAATCAATTAATGTACATTGTCGGCATGCGTGCTGTTATGCAAATTAGGCAGACCATGTTAACTATGTTTGTATATACTACAAATTGCTATAACCTATTTCGTTTTGGGATTTGGTTTGCAAGATTCTTTATGTGAGTTCGTGTATTGAAGCATATTCTGTTGTGGGGAGAGTCATTCTCTTTTAGTGCCTTATAATTTAACACACTCACCAGTAAAATTTCCACTCATTTTCTTATCTACTTTTC
>NC_068982.1:113541204-113552058 GCF_001194135.2 Octopus bimaculoides
GTGTGTGTACGTGTGCTTGTCTGTTCATATAACCTATGTATCTATCCGTCTGTATGGCTATCTGCTTACTTTCATATCCATATGCCTACATACATGTGCATATACATATACACATACACATACATGCATACATCTATCTACATAACAGCCCACTAACTATTCTACCTATATATAAATATAAATATAAACTGTAGGTATGGGGTTGTGATTATCTACTACGTATATTTCCTATTTAGTACTGGGGATGTTTCATTTATGAGGACGTACTCCTGTATTTGTCTGATTGTTGGGTCCTTTGGGTGCTTAGATAAAATGCGGATGTCAAGTTGACCCAGGTTGCCTCCATGTTGGTCCTTCGTATGTTGGTAGAATATCGAGGACTGTTTTTTGTCGTCATCTTGTCTCAAATGTTCATTTAGTCTTTCCGTAATGCTTCTATGTATGTCCTGTTCATGTCTTTACAAGCACCTTCTATGCATCTTATGCTGTAGACTACATTTCTAGTTTTACAGTTAACGCCAGGGCTAATCCTACATACCATGCAGTTATTATTAGTGCATATGTTATTCTCAGAGGGGTACGTCCTACATAGTTGTAATCTGATGGAGTTCCATGGCTTTTCAACAATCTTAATGTTGAGTTTGGTTTGGTTTGGTTTCATTCAGAGCTTTCCTAAATCTACGGGCTAGTTCTCCATGGGCTGTGGCCTCTACAATCACTCCTTGATATTTGTCGGTTTTATACCACGTGTTCACCCTGTTTGCTTTGTCACAAGCTCGTTGTATCTTATTCCAGCTTTTGCTTCTATATCTGCATGTATGTGTGTATATATGTATATGTATATGCACATGTATGCAGGCATATGGATATGAAAGTAAACAGATAGACATACAGACGTATAAGTACATAGGTAGTATAAACAGACAAGCACACATACATACGCAAATGAAGACTGAAATACATGACCATATACACACACACTTCACTTCATACAAGGACACATATGGAGACACACGTCCACACATATGTAGATACACATCCATTCATACAGATACAGTACAGAGTCACAAAAACCCATACATGCATACACACGGACACACTCAGACATACACGCACAAGGAGACAGACGTGCACACGCAAACACACACACACACACACATAAAAACATACAAACACTTGAATATGCAGAATACATGCATACAAACGTACACACATACATATATACATACGCACACACACATACATACATACATACATACATACAGGCATACACACACTCACATGCATGCCTACATACATATGTATGTGCAGACAGACTGACTCACACACATGCACACAAACAAGCAAAAAGAACGCAGCTTGAGTCAACAACTTATTGAAAAGGTTGAAAGACGCAACGAAACTTTTAGAAAAATAAATAAGTAAATGAGTGGAAATTTTACCGGTGAGTGTGCTAAATTTTAAGGCACTAAAAGAGAATGATTTTCCGCAGACACAACAGAATATGCTATAATCTATTTTATGAAAAGAATTTGGGTAGTGTCTTTCTGAAGATTTAACAAGACTAGAAACTAATTAGATCAGCCCCCTCTTTCGACGCACAGAGAAATAAAACCTAAAATATAACTACTTTTTATATTTTCACATCGAGATTATTTTGCGTTTATTAAAAAAGGTATAATGATATTTTATATTAGTTATACAAGCTGTATAATGTACAATAAATATGATTTTGTTTATGCATGTGGACATATATATATATATATATATATATATATATGTATATATATGTTTATATATGTATGTATGTATGTATGTAATGCACATAGATATATTAGCCTATGTTCAAAGCCCAGATGGAGAACCTGCGTTAAAAGCCTTTGCCTATTCCACTAGCTTTGACTTAAACGCCACAGGATTTGATACAATAAAAAGTGTTGTTGCTGAACAACTGATACAAAGAATTTATTTTGTTAGTAAGTTTGTGTAAAACCTTCCCCACTCTTTCTTCCTAATTGTATAACCTGAACTTCTGCAGATTGCATTATGTAGCACGAAAGATGCATGTTATGGCTAACGAGATGAGGAACCCAAACAGATCAATGCTAATATCCCTTACGATCGCATTCTGCATTATATGAGAAGCTCCCTTGTCACATATTGCCACATTGCTGAAGATTGTCTAATAATACCAAACATACACCAAAGTGAATAGCAGATACAAACCAAAATACATGAATTAGCATATCTAACCGCAATGTGACGCATCACGCCACCTGCTGCTATGGTTAAGATTTCAGAAAATCTTTTCTCGGCTTTGGAAGCATAGGGTATAGAAAACAACTTCCTAAGTGTTACTCATCTGGAAATCTTCCAATGAAATACTCACCACTCACCAACCCTCTGTGCGTACGTGTGTGTATGTATGTGTGTGTATGTGTGTGTGTGTGTGCGCGCGCGCATCCCTTTATTTTCTGAATGCATGTGCGCATGTGTGCGAGTGAATAACAGATGACACACAGAGTTCCAATATAACGTGTATTGTGTTAATGTGTATTGTGTTGATGTGGAAATGTGTGACATAATCGAATATTATTAGTCCATGATTCAACATCACATGTTTTCTATAAATAGGCTTTCTTTCAAAGCCGATACTAGAGAAGAAAACATTTATTATATAATTATTTCTCAACACTAGGTGCCTTTTGTTTGTAGCAAAAATAAAAATTGAAGTGAAGTATAAACACATTTCATATCAAACACAGCAATTTTTTTTTTTTTTTTTTGATGAAGTGAATATATTAGGCGGTGGTGGCAGGGTCTCTTAATTATTTTATCAGAAGACAGCGAGTTGTCTCCATGATACTTTATATGTCTCCAAGGGTGGTAGAAGATGGATGGAAGATATACTCAGATCTTGACACTGTTTAAATATTTGCAATAGAGCGTTCTCCCAAGAGTATTCCCACGGGCCACGTGATGGTGTTAAAACCAGGCAACCAGATATCGGATTAAATCTACCGCCCAAGAATAAAAATGATCTCATCAGACAAGATTCCATACAATTTCCGCCAAAAAAAATTTGATCTACCCAACGCCATGTAATGTTTGTTGAGCAGCCTCAAGTTAGAATTGGTCAACAGAGAAAAGTGCTTCAGCTGCGATGATCTCATATATTTTTCCACCATATTAAATCAAGGCCTAAGTAATCAGTTATACCTTTCGGCGAGCTTGCAGAATCGTTAGCACGCCGGGCGAAATGCCTAGCGGTATTTCCTCTGCCGTTACGTTCTGAGTTCAAATTCCGCCGAGGTCGACTTTGGTCGATAAAATAAGTACCATTTATGCACTGGGGTCGATTTAATCGACTGAAACCCTTTGTCTGTCCTTGTTTGTTCCCTCTGTGTTTAGCATCCTGTGGACAATAAAGAAAGAAATTAAAAGGAGATTCAAATGCTATTTCTCACAGGTCAATAGATCACGCAAATGACCACTTATTTCTGTAAGCAACAGCTTCTTTTTCTTCCCAGTCGATATTGTTTGAACACACCAATGACCAAAGGAATTCCAGCCACGCCATTATGTCTCTTATGTTTGTCTCTTATGTTTCTCTTATTATGTCTCTTATGTTTGTAGCCATCTTTGTCGTCGCCTGTCCGTCGTAGTCGATCTTGGCTGTTCTGTTCAGTTCTCTGAACAAAATGCCTTTGGATTGTGAGTAAGGCAGTTGATGTCTCCCCCCCCCCGCCACCAGACTGCCTCTCTGGGGTCTCCCCACCAAGTTCCGTGTGGTGTACAAGAAGCATGGTTGACGATGAGGGTGTCCTGTGGCACTTTTTAGTTGGCGCCCGACCATTGTCTAATGGGATAGATCTTCTGCGTGGCCGCAATAACCTTCAAGCCACTAGACTCCTCCACCTTATCGGTTATCCAACGCCCTACTATTGACGTCTTCACCGTTTCCCTAGGACGGGAGGCTAAATGGTTACTAGCACTTGCCCAAGGTGCCATCCCAGTTTATGGACAGAATAGTTACTTACTCTCCCTTTTTACGGCCTGCCACTGGCGTGAGAGTCGTACCGTACCACTTTTGTAACCACTGTGTACACCGAATATTAGTACCCAAGTAGCCTTGCTTTTATGTAGAGTCCCAGGATATTTACCAGCTACTTCCAGCATGTTGGGCGACCATGTAGATTTTCCTTCATTGTTTCGTCATAGTGATCACTTGTAAATCACAAGATTAATTTGATGAAATTTTTAAGACTGTATCACAGATGCTAATCATCCTGTGATGCTGTCGCAACTGATAGTTGAATCTAATATTTCTATCACTAACACGTGGAAATTTCTTCTCGGAATAAAACAATGGTGCTTTCGTTAAGAGGACTGACACCTCTCTTTTATAATAATTCCCATCATGTTATAACTTCTTTGTTTCTTGCCTTTAACCCTCCAACGCGAAGTATAGGCGACTTATAATTGAATCCCATGTCGCATAATTTTTCGCTTCTGTACTTATACTCTGACATGAATGTCCCCCCCTTTTTCTAGTTCCTTTTGTGTTGATCTACGCCACGAGTTCTTAGCCTACCTCCTCTTTCTATATCTATCCGTATTCCACTGTAAAGCACTTTTCGCTGCATTTGGTGTGTCCTTTCTAATTGTGCTACCAATCCACTTCCACTTTTTCTTAAATATTTGCTCCCTAATCGAAACTTGATTCGTTCTTTGCCATAGCTCCATATTGCTTATGTGTTCGGACCATCTGATTTTAAGTATACTACGCAAGCACCTCTTGATGAATGATTGTATTTGCTTGACTTAACTGTTGTTCGCCATGTCTCAGCCCCATACAATAACCCCATACAATAACTGAATCATTGCAAATATATGTTTAATAAGAGTTCCATCAACAGTTATGTTCGGCTCAAACAATATGACTCGACCAACTACAAAGACATAATGCTAGAAAATATAGATATAATGATTTAGGTACAAGTTTAAGAAATTTTCAGAGAATTACCTTACTCAGTACAATCGGCACTAATACCTCATTGTTACTTTTTTTTCACTGCCCTGGAAGAATGGAAGGCAAATTTGACCTCGGCCAAATTTGACCTTAAAATGTAGTGTCAAAAGCAATACTGTAAAACATTTCCTTTTTCCAAACCACTCGTGATTCTGCCAGTCCGCCATCTTATTCTGTGTAATAAAACTTTCTACTATATGAACAAGGCCTGGAAATTGATGGTGAGAGCGCTAGCTAGTCGATTACAACGACCCCAGTGCATAATTGGTATTTATTTTACCGAACCCGAAAGGGGTGAAAGTCAAATCCGACCTCGACGAAATTTGAACTCAGAACGCTAAGCCGGAAAAAATGCCGCTAAGCATTTTCCCCGGCATGCTAACGATTCTGCCAGTTCGCTGCCTTATTGTTCTACGTAATAATCATAACATTTATTCAATGATGTGACTGCATTATAGGAATTAGTTCAAATTTACTATAGATATGATGTATATACACCCTGTAACAGAATGTTGCACATTTCTTATTCTAATGTCTTCGAATGTATGCTTTTCATCTCATGTTGCATCTACCGTTATTTACGCTAATATTCATTGGTTTAACTCTTCCACAGATTGTTAATGCTGTCTTTTGATTTTGATTGTGATTCTTGCATTTTGTATAAAAATTTAGAAACTTTTCTTCTTTTGAAGTTCACATCAGCATTTTCTAGAGATAAAAGTTTTTGAAGTAATTAACCCACAAAGATGTCTTCAGATATGTGAAAGAAAATAATAGATGAGAGTAGATATGAAATATTGAAATTAGATAACTTCATGACACTTAAAAATCAAAGATGTGATCACTGATAATATTTTCGCTAGTGTCTTCGGTAAAACTTAGCATGCTTTGTTTCGTTTCTCATTTTTGGTTTTGTTTTGTTATTGTCATTTTCCATCACAACCACTAAATCTATTGCTATCGTTATATTTTCTATCTGAAAAACACATATTATATATTCCATCTTCAAACGTAACATATTCTGTATTAGACAGGTTATGTGAAAGAACTTTTAATGTTCTCTTTAAAAAGTTATTGTTCAAGACCCAACAATAAATTTATGCCATGAATTTTTCATATGTTTGATGTTCAATAAGGATTATAATAAGGTACATAAATCTCACCTCAACAGATACAGTTGCAACCTACAACCATTCGATTGTTGTAAAATCTCCGGAAATTAAAGCAAGTGAATATACACTTACTCGGGGATTTGAACTCAACAGACTTAGCTTTATGAAAAACACTGGTTCAGCAGAGAACTGTACTCGATGTAGCCCATAATTCATACATATTTACAACTAATTAGATTGAATCTTCGAAAGTTAATTTTTTGTGATACCCCTATCAGAGGATTCGATCCACCGATCCATCACCTTGTAATCTGACACTGTTTACTCTGCAACTTGTGGTTTGTTATCAAAATTTTTCCCTAATTGAGATCATATTGATTTATCCTAAAGACATGGATTTGAGGAAGGGTAAAGTCAGTTAAATCAACCTCCGTACTTGACTGATACTTTATTTCACAGTATGATAGGCAAAATTAACGTCTGCAAGTTCTAAACTCAGAACGTTGAAAACCCTAGTCTAGTACTGTAAAGTATCTTATCCAACTCTTTTAGTTGGTGTGCAATACAGAGATACTACTGACTTCTAATATAGACACAAGATCTCATATCTGTGAAATGGATATAATCAATTAAATCAACGTCAGTGCTCAACGTCAGTGCTCAACGCCTTATAATATTGTGTCTTATATTTTACCGAATCTGCCAATGCAGTTTAACATAATGGTTCCTGATTTAGGCACAAAGTCAACAATTTTGAAGGGAGAAGTTAGCCGACGCCATCGACCTCAGTACTTAACTGGCACTTTATTTTGTCGACCCCGTAAGATGAAATATATAGTTGTCCTTAGCGTGATTTGAACTCAAAACGCAAAACTCAGGAAGAAATTTCCCACTCACGTCTCTGGCGATTCTCTGAATCCACTGCAATTAACGTAATATTAGCATTATTCTAAGCATTGGCGTACTGCAATATAGAAATACTTTGCTAATAACTCTGAAATTAAACCGTGAATCCATTTAAGTTGACATAAGAAACAGCTTTTAAAAACGTAAGTTAGTTTAGTCAACTGAACCGAATTCATAATATAAGGTAATTAATTACGAAACCCGCTCCAGAAACAAGAAGTCTGCACATGGGGTCCTTGAAATATTTCATCTCTGAAACTCTCGGAAGCATCCTTTTTTTTTTTTTTTTCATCTTCGATCAAATTTTAGGACTAAATCGCTGTAAATTTTAGTAGCTTATTATACTCATTCTATTAATCTAAAAATGAAACAGTTCTATTTTTCTCAAAAGTTAAATAATTTTCGGCTGTCATATTGTAATTGTAGTTAGATCCTTACAGATTGATTGGGGGTTTCTCTAATTCGTCTTTCACTAGAACAGGAACTTTTAAAAAGTGGTTATTGCAATAATATACAAATATTTAATGTCTCGTGTAACGGGCAGATTTCTGCATACTGGAAGCTAAAAGCTACACCCACACTTCAAAACGTAAAGTGAAAGGATTACTGATAGGAAGTGTCTCCAATTAAAAGTCCTACGCAAAGGTGCTCATACGAATGAAGGCTAATTTATGCAATGACTACCAGTACTTGTGTATTCCATGTTTTCTTTTCAGCGAAAATGGAGGTTTAACACAACATTCTTGTTTTTTTCACACTCAGCGATAGAAAATTTAGCTTTCAATGTTCTCTTTAAAATGTCGTTGTTCAAAGACAGCAATAATTTATTATTAGCTGCAGGTGACTAGACACTCATATATGTACGCCCAAGTAATCAAAGCTGCACAGGTGAAATCACAATGGCATTGTAGAACATTTGCATCCTGGGTGATGAAATTACCAAACAGGACAGTAAGAATGCTAGTAACCTTTCCATCTGTACAACTGGTACCAGACAGGGACGTAACTAGGATAAATGGCGCCCAGAAAAGCATCAAAATTGCGCCTCCACCCAACCCGTCACCAAAAAATGGAATCTCACATAGATATGGCTTAATTACAAAATTATCTTTGGCAAAATTGCAGCGCTCGGGCCATGTACCTTAACTACGCCTCTGCTACCAGATATCGGTGAACCCGAGGAAATGAGACAAGATTACATCTTTCTTGGAATAAATAAGTAGAATAACAGTGATCTCTCCTGTGGCCTTGGTTCTGCTACGAGGAGCAGCATTTCAATAGAATATCCATACTCATATAGCACCGAGATACTGTTTTGCTACTTTCGCAACACCTATGCACCAATGTTTCAACCAGTCGTACAATAAACAAGCTGAGTCAACAAGGGAGACTCTATGTGACCTTTTGATCCTATAGAAATAGTAGCTAAATGTCCTCCAATCCCATCCAACCGTCTTTAAAGATAGGTATGTTGCCTAATACGGTCCAAAAAAATGACGAGGTAGCCATGCTTGGAATAACATTGCTCATAAGTCTGCTAATCTAGGAATGACTTGAGACGAAACAACAACCACAAAACAAAAAAAATACTTCTGATATTAATTTCATATCGCACACAAAGATAACGACCAACTTAATGCTAGATGACTTTTACTCGATGTAATTAACATATTCTTCAGACGATGAACAATAATATCCTCCACTTATCCATCTGCAAAGAGATCAATCTGACTATTCATTGTAACTGAACAGAGACAAATACAAAAGCTCCTGGAAATATTATCAACTTGTACTGGATTGGATTGTCTCATTATTGTAACACTGGCTGAAGGGCACATTGTCGAGCACACAGAAGGTATATATAGAAAATATTCTGGATATATCTTTAGCAGGAACAATAACAATGAAGTTTCCTCTAGTCTCCTCATAATCTTATGCTGATCCTTGGTTCAAACAATTCGCTAGATAAAGAATATCCTGCTAATTTACTTGATGCTAAGTTTTCAGCAATCAACAGATATATCATTGATACAGTCGGTAAATCTGTCATTGCGATAACATGTATGATTGTTTTAATCCTGATTAATTAATTAAGTTACTATATACATTGCGTTTCAAGAGATATCTTTCCTGTATTGTTATCTACAGATTTGTTTTAGGATATCATCTAACACTGATGTCTTACAAAGATCGCAGCTCTTACTAGACAGCTATTTCATTATAAACACAACTACTGTACGCACTTACTGAAATCTATGACAAAGTATTGCACAACATGAAAATGAACAACAATTTGTATTGTTATCATTGAAAACATTGCAGTGAATGACATAGGGATGGAATGGCAGAATAACTAGTGTATAGATCAATTTTTTTTTTTACGATCCTTTTCCTTCTGAGTTCAAATCCCAATGAGGTCAGCGTTGTTGTTCATATTTCTGAGGTCGATAAAATAAAGTATTAGAATGGGGCTGATTTAATCAATTATATCCTCCCGCTAGAAACAGACAAGATCATCATGACGGTATGCATTTTTATAATTTTTTTATAATGAGGCTACCCAAATCAGGGCAGACCTGGAATTTAAGCAGCAACAAAAATAACTTGATACGAAATATTGATTCAAGGCGGTGTGATTCATCAGCCCGGCGGAAAAAATATTTTGTGGTATTTCTACCTGTTTACGTTCTGAGTTCAAATCCCGCTGAAGTCAACTTTACCTTTCATCCTTTCGGTGTCGATAAAATAATGTACCAGTCGTCAAGTACAGAGATGGAGAGCATCGACTAACTTCTTCCCCGTCAAAATAATGGCCAAACTTCTGTCAAAATTCGAAACAAATATTGGTTTCAAATTTTGGCACAAAGCCAGCAATTTCGAGGGAGGTGTTAAGACGATTACATCAATCCCAGTGCTCAGCTGGTACTTATTCTATCGACTCCGAAAGGGTTGAAAGATAAAGTCGACCTCGGAGGAATTTGAACTCAGAATGTACACATGGAAGAAATGGTGTTAAGCATTTTGTCCGGTATGCTAGCGATTCTTCCAGCTCACCGCCTTAAAGTTCGAAATAAATATTAGAAACGAATATTGTTTTGACATTGCATTATTTAGCTACGACTCTGCGTTCTGTGTTCAAATTCCACTGGAGTAATTTTCTTCCATTCATTCAAGTTTGATAAAAAGAAAATACTTCCCAATTATGTATTGAGTATATCAATTAAGTCTTCTTATCAATAATGTAATTGGATAAGGTGGTGAGCTGGCAGAATCGTTTGCACACCGGATGAAATACTTAGCGGTATTTCATCTGTCCTTACGTTCTGAGTTCAAATTCCTTCGAGGTCGACTTTTCCTTTCGGGATTGATAAATTAACCAGTTGCGTACTGAGGGTCGATCTAATCGACTGGCCCCTCCGCAAAAATTTCAGGCCTTGTGCCTAGAATAGAAAAGAATCGTTAGCAAGTCGGACAAAAGTCCGCATGGCATTTCGTCCGTCTGTCCGTTCTTAGTTCAAATTCTGCCTGGGTTGATTTTTGCCTTTCGTCTTTTAGCGTCGATAAAATAAATACCAGTTGAGCACTGAGGCTGATGTAATCTACATGCCCTCTCCCTGAAATTGCTGGTCTTGTGCCAAAATTTGAAATCATTATTTTAATTAGATAAGAAGTAATAGAAATTATGGTTTCTTGATCTGAATATATTTCACTACTAAAAATTTGATCTCGTTTTTTGTTCTAAATTGCTATCTTTCCAAAGTCAATTTTGCCTTTCACTCTTCTGAGTTCGATAAAATAGGTATC
>NC_068982.1:113552272-113555585 GCF_001194135.2 Octopus bimaculoides
TTCTAGCTGTGTCTCCTTGCGAATACTGAGGAAGCAAATGGTTCCTTGTCCTGACAGAAATAGCAACTAAATCTTCCTCAAGCCACACCTTACCGTCTTAAAAATATAGACAGTTTTGATATAGTGATCCTTGATGTAAACTGCAGAAGAAAAAGACAGGACGGTCACAGCTCGAACATCGTTGATCATAAGATTGCTCCATAATAGTTAAATTAAGACTAAACAATGGCAACACATGCATTAACTCTCCTATTTTCCAATATCTTCCTCTTTCTCTCTCTCTCTCTTTCATATACTCCCTTTATCTCTCCACTTTTCAACCGCTTCTCTTTATCTCTTTTTTAAACAAAGTCTTTGCCCTTCATTTTAGAAGCAATGTTATTTGCACGTATCTCCAATACATCCTTGTTCTATGGAGAAATTCTTTCGTTTAGCTTAAGTGTATTCTATAAAAGAATGTCTTAAATTAAATTCCAACCACTCTTTTACAATCTACCTCGAGATATAAATGAAAATATATCACCAAATTTCACAAACCATTTAATCGAAATGTGCTTAAATTAATGACATTTACGAAACCAATTCTTCTGCAAACAATTTTTTTTCTCTTTCTTTACTCTTTCTCTATCTCTTTCTTTGATTTTGTCTGTTATCTTTTATATTTTTTTTATTTAGAAAACCGTTCCAAGAAAATATGTAAATAGCAATGACAGCAGCCAAATCAGCTTAAGAAAAAGATTTACGTATGTGTCTAAGTCTTTATATGATGTATGCGTTCGTTTATATATATATATATATATATATATATATATAGGCAAGTGTGCCTATGTATTAAGTGTGTTTATGCAATTGAATGTATTTAGATTTTTGTAGATGCATACTTGTTGTCTGGTGCAAATCTTGAATCTGTTTGTGTTTATGTTCCCTACTGCGCATGTGTGAGCTCTCTCTTCAGCGTCACACATTTGCTTGCACGTGTTTTATTATCATATCTCTTTTGTTTTCTTTTTGTTTGTTTGTTCGTTTGTGTATTCGTTTGTTTATGTTTTGTATGCGTGTGTGTGTTTGTGTCTTTCCCTTTTTTTATATATTTTTATCAATTCATTCTTTAAAAACCATTTCCACTATGATGTAGCTATATATTTAAAATGGACAGATTAAATATTCTCAAGTTTTATTAATTCTTTCTGCTCGAAATCTTCTGAATAATGTTCATTTCTTTCTTCTTTTTTTTTTTTGTCTTTAATATTTTCTATCTTTTAGTTAAATCCATTCTTAGAAATACTGGTAGTTCTGCTGTATTCCTTCTGATATATGGGATTTTATGGGTAAGAGGCCAGCTGCCAATCTTTCTATGATCTTCCCGCCATACTTTAAAAAAAAATAGAGAGAAGAAATGATATTCCACTGCTTATCTCAATCTATATATCATGAATAACATATTTATAGTCTAGAGTCGACTGGTTCATGCAGTTGACGACATTTATTCACAAGTATATCTATCCTTACTATGGTGTTGTTGTTCAACTCCAGTCCTTCTCTGATCAAGTAAAGCTATAACTACAATCAAAAGTATCCCAGATATAACCATTCCATCTTATATTTCGATATGAACATAGGGCTAAACTATCCAATGTTCCCTTCTTTTTAAAATGCTAGGGTATGATTTGAAGAACATTTAGCCGTTAAGGCTTTCTCTCATTGGTGTTTCTTCTTCTGACAGACTTCTCGACTGTCTAATCCGATACCTACCGTATACTGCAACTTCCTAGGCTTCAAATGCAATTAGAAAAGGTAAATTTTGTTAGCTAGGAATATCGGCAGACTTCAGTGACACAACAGCTAAATAATAAACCTTTCTACTATAGGCACAAAGCCTTGAATTTGGGGGAAGGGGTCTTGCCGATTACATCGACCACAGTGCGTAACTAGTACTTATTTCGAGGTAAGGTTGACCTCGGCAGAATTTGTACCCAGAACGTAAAGACAGACGAAATGCTGCTAAGCATTTTGTCGGCCATGATAACAGTTCTGCTAGCTTGCCGCCTTACTAAAAAATTCTTTCTACAATGGACATAAAGCCTGAAATTTTAGGGGAGGGATCTTGTCGATCACATCGACCCCTGTACTCAACTGGTACTTTTTTTTATCAAAGGATGAAAGGTAAAGTCGATCTCGGTGGAATTTCGAATTCAAACAGACGAAATGTCGCTAAGCATTTTGTCCGACGTGCTAACAATTCCGCCAGCTCGCCGCCTTACTAAATAGTAATAATAACGATTTCTGACGTTTAGCTAATATTTGACTCTAACAGATCGAAAGGAAAAACTCAAACCAACTAAGACCTAACCTCTGGTCCACAGTTATTTCGCGTCTTCGTGATTCCGTTTGTATTTGTGTCTTCTACTACGCATGTGTCAGTTTTGCATTCAGCGTCTTACATATGCGTACACGTTTCCTTGGCATATTCTTTAGTTTTTGTTTTCTATTTATTTTTTCTACTGATTCTAACCGTCTTTAAAATAATCCTTTCTACTGTAGGCACAAGGCCTGATATTTTGGGGAAGGTGATAGTCGATTTCATCGACCCCAGTACTCAATTCAGAACGTAGCGGCAGACAAAATACTGCTATCGCCTGGCATGCTAACGATTTTGCTAGCTCGCCGCTTTAAACCATCCTTAAAATAATGCTTAGTTTTTAACATGGCTGATGGCTACATTCGATTGAATAGTCCAGAATATTTTAGTGGCTCTTTATTTTACTAACCCTGAGATGGTAAAGCACGAAGTAGACTTTGGTGGAATTTGAACTCAAAAAGTAGAGGAATGTAAGTAAATATCTCGGAAAATCTTGTCCGCTTTTCCCTCGTTGTATCCAACCCTCCCCCGATCCTTGCACAAGTCACTGCGCCCAGGCCCATCTTCCCTGTACGTTGCCTCTCTGGAGTTGCCTCTTTGTTCATGTCTTCCTCGCAAGTGTTAACATACAAAGGTTTGAGTAGAACCTTAATGAAATCGATCTTAACGATCTAGGAGGCCCTGCAAAAACCATGGCAAACTAGACCAGACCAAGCTAAAGGAAAAAAAAAAGACGATGAAGACGGGAGTGAAACATGTCTTTATAGATATTATTTTATGTGCAACATGTTTAAGCATTTGTCACTCCGTGTATTTATTGTATTTTAGGGTTTGTTTCATGTAATGTAATCAAAGGAATCTGATTTCTGAGGTGAAACTAGTTTCAGACACTTTAATTATGGCATTCTGTTCATAAACAGATACTCACATTCTTCTATACACCCAACATATATA
>NC_068982.1:113555595-113575856 GCF_001194135.2 Octopus bimaculoides
TATATATATATATATATATATATACACTCAAATGCATATGTTCATAAATATGTATATGTATTTCATCAGCATGTATATGTGTATTTTGTTTCTATTATTTGTGCTGATTTACATATGCGTACACAATTTGTAAAAATGTATGAGTGTGGATAAATAGCCTTGCGTATGGTTGGCTGTCTGAAAGGATATATGTATATGTGTGAGAGATCAACAAATTATTGATAAGTCTGCACATGAATAATTTCTCTACATTGATCCCTTATAAACTATTTTATTACTTAACATTTATTCTGTGACTTGCCTCTCTCGATGTTGCAAAATATCCACAAACCTATAATTAAATGTGACATCTTACAGAAGCCTACTTTTATCTCCCTTTTATCTTGGTACAGCACTTCGTATTTCTATAACACTTGATGGACGGTTACAAACACTGACTCACCCATTCTCCACTCTTTTATTGATTATATATTAATTTTACGTAATTATAACGTTTCTCTCGAAATAACAACTGCATTATTTATATAGACGCATGCATAGTGGCTAGGGAGTTCAATTCGCAACCACCCTACCGTTTTAGATTCAATCCCACTGCGTGGCTCCTTTTTCTTTTCCTTCTGATCTAGATTGCTGCATACTTTCACATGAGCAGCCCGTTCTACTCGTCTCGCCTCTTCGCGCCAATTTCGTTGTTTTTTTACTTCTTCCAGACCCCACAATAAATACTTCAACCAGTCCTCTTTCCTATAACTGTATCCGTTTGGTATACCCTCCTCACCCACATTTCTCCAATTTAGAAATATTCAACATGAATACTAATCTCATGGACCAAACGCTGGAAGTCTCTAGCGGAAGGTAACAAAATAATTCATATTTCAAATAATTTACGCTCATTTGCAAAGATCTTATTATAGAGTTAGGAAACTGGTGTGTTGTTTAGTAAAGCTTGTACATATCAATATTTTTCCCAGCTCCCGGGTGTTCTTAAGAATATAAATTTTGGTTTATTGCACATTATGCTACAGTTAACTTTCTCAAAATATACTTAATGTAGTTAAATTAGTTTTAACATATTTAGTACAGTGACCATCAAAAATCTTTTTTGAAATGCCTATGCAGTGAGGAAGAGACATTATTCTCGTTAACTAGTGCAATTCCAGTAAGAATAAGATATTATTTCGGATATTTTTCCGTCTTATCAGACCTCCTCAGCAAAATGTTTTTTTTATTTTTTTATATAATCGCCAAGTGTAACTAGGCCAATTAATTTAAAGGAGTCGCGATGATTAAAATACCTTGCTTAGAGATACAACAGAATGCATTCATTTGAACTTATGATTGATGAGTCTAATGTTTGAGGCAGGATACAAACCACCAGACGTAGAACCATTTAAGTATATTGAAGATGTAACTGCCACCTGCAGTTGTGTGTATTTGTCTGCAGATAGTTGGACACAGGCATGACGAGTGGTTAATAATTTTGATTCGCAATCATAATATCCTAGATTCGATCCCACAAGTAGCAAGTTGGGCAAAATATCTCATACCACAGCCCTTAGTTAACTTAGACCTTGTGACGGATCTTGAGTAGAGGTGAAACTGTGCTGACCCTTACAAGATTAACTGCACTTGATTAAGGTGATTCTGCCTGAGGATTATGCGTAGCTGTGGAATACTTAGCCAGTTATCCTATAATTCAGTGAGCAAATAGTTCAGTTGATCGAACCACTGGAATATTTATTGTTGAAACCAGAATACATGTTTGTGTAAGGCAGTGGGCTTGCAGAATCGTTAGCACGGCGGACAAAATATTTAATGGCATTTCTTCCGGCCCTTTAGGTTCTGAGTTCAAATTCCGCCGAAGTCAACTTTGTTTTTCATCCTTTCGGAGGATGGTGATAGAATAAGTACCAGTTGGACACTGGGATCGATGTAATCGACTAGTCCCTTGCCCACCTAATTATCAATCAAGTGCACTTCTACAAGATTGCTGAATGTGTTAGAAATAGCAGTTTACTTCCCTCAAATCACACCCTGACGTATCCTGAAAAAGGAAGGGACACATACAACAATCTTGTTCTAAAATATATAAAAAAAAGTGGTGATGGCCATAGTTTGATGGTCAGTCGAATGATGACAATAAAAGAAGGATGGAATGGTCATAACTGGAATGTCTTTCATCATGGATCTCTTCGGTCAGGGCTAACCTTGGGAGGGGATCTAAAACAATAGCAACAATTCCACTGGAATTAAAAGAAATAAAACATTAAGGTCCAAGGAAGTGAGACAGCGATGCCCAGAAAGGCTTTTGCATATTCCTACTCAAGAAACCCAGTCTAGAGTTTATCAGAATAAGTTTCAATACTTCAGCATTTTCATACTTTTATATTAACTACTTTAGTTGTTCCTATTGTAGAAAACTTCTTTTCTACTGTACCACTTAGCGGTTGGAAAATTGTCAGATCGTCGTTGATGTATAACCACAGCTAACACGCAGTGATGGAGTATATCATCCGCTTTACACAAAGGTCATTATCCTGAAGAAAAAATAAACAGAAATCAATAATTTATGATTTACTGTTTAGTTTTTTTAGTTTTTTTTTTTTCCTTAGTAGAGATTTCTTTTTCTTGTTACTCGCAAAAATCTTGGCCCTCTGAAAAAAAATGCGGATAACAATATTCACAAGATATTTATGGCATTAATTCCTCTCTCTCTCTCTATCTCTCTATCTCTCTCTCTCTCTCTCTCTCTCTCTCGCTCTTTCTCTTTGCAGTTTTTGGAGATTTAATAGAACGTCAGAGTTAATGATTTTACTTGATTAATCGCTATCTGGCCTGAATAACTAATAATTTCTAACAGTGCAGTGATTTCACATTCATTTGAAAAGCAAATTATTGAATTTTTTTAATTAAAAAGAATCATATGTAAATTTCCATTTAGTTTTTGTGTATTCATATGGAATGATTGACGGATATTAGTAGTTTGGCTTAACTCTTATCACACAAAGGAAAAAACAACAACCATACCCCTTTTTTGCGTTAAATCAAGCACAAATGTGTCATTTTATTTTTTAAAATTCTACTGAGAGTAAAACATGTTTATATTTTGCAGAAATATGTTGAGTGTAAGATAATATGGAACATATGTTTTACTTCCTTTCTTTCTCATCTCAAATATCAATTTATAAACAAATACAGATTCACATTTGGTTTATTTTATTTCTTTGGTTTTGTTGTTCATTTCAGTTGTATTGTTTGGTTATACGTCTTCTGATCTCCCCCACAAATTTCTACGACCCTGGTTACGCTACGTACTCAGACTATTAATCTAATTTTAGGATAATATAATTTCACATTTACTGTTTACGTCAGAAGCAGTCGTTCACTTGAATAATCATTAAAGTAGTTATTTGCATAATTAGCTATAATGAAAAGAAAACATAAATTATGGTTGATATTTCAAGGACCTATTGGCTCCAACCTCTGAAATTTGAAACTATATATGGAACATAAACGAGTTTGAAAGTGAAACTACGCTGATCATTTCGTGAATTCAGAGCTGAGCCATAAATCAATGTTAATTTATAATTGTGAGAAAAATATAGCAAAAATAATTATCTAAAAAATTGTTTTTGCTTTGGGTAAGTTGATAATCTGCTTCGTTGTGATAGTGTTAACTATTTTAGTTAATATACGACTTTCTAATATAAAACGTATCGCAATCATTTTACCCTCCACAACGCGTTACAATATGCGTCGTTATTGCTGCAAATGCCAAGCACTTCAGCTCTGTTTTATCTCATCTTGATATCACAAGTGTCTGGCTCTTTTACTGTGTAAACACCACTTATACATTCATTGGATGCAGATCAAAATTGAAATTTCAAATCTTTATCATCTTAGTTTTAATGAAGAAAATGTCAGATAATTGTCAAAGCACCGTCTGAACATTTTAGGAAGTGTGATAGAAATATAATACCAATATTTGCTGTTTTAATAATTTATTTTTTCAGTTTTTTTGGTTTTTTTCTCTTGACATCTATACTGTTGTCGTTGCTTTTAACATTTTTTTCTTCTCTTGAAAGTAATATCAGAATAGAAATGTGTTTATCGCCCATATTTTTTTTATAAATTTATTTATTGTAAGCAATGTATTTATCTTACTTTAAATATCCAGTCAATCTGTCCTCTTTGATTGTATGAAACAATCTTTTCACAATAGACAGTAACACCTCTTTAACACTGATACCAACTACAGTATACTCTCTCTCTCTCAGTTACTATCTTAAATTAATCTCACTTGCCATGCCACTTCTAGATTCCTAGAATTCTATTGTAGACTGACACCAATCAGTCTTGATCAAGCTGACCAATCAGCCAAATGTATTCTAGCCATGGTCATCCTTTGGTTATATCTAGAACTAAATTGTTCTAACGTGACCTTACTTTTTGAAAATGGCAGGGTATTAAGGTAAGATCTGGGTGCTATTTCTAGCGTGCAGGGCAACCACGTAGTGACTCACAATTTTGACAATATAAAAAGTTGGTGCTAGGTGTAATCACAGAACGTGGATATGCTGTAAGTCTTTGAAAGTTTTAATTTCTAATCAGTTTCAAATGCATTTAAGTCTTCTTTACAATTAACGATATTTATCGATGAATAAACGTGTTCAAATGAGACAGTTCCCAAATTTGGATGAGTTCGTGTTTCAAAGATGAAACGCGCTGTTTCAAGACAAACAATAAAACTTCTGTAAACACTTCCTCATCGAACGATACACATCTTTCCTTTACGTGGATTCCACTAAGTGGTTTCTCAGCCTGCTAGAAATAGCTAATTAATCTCTCTGAATTTAAACACCTTACCATCTTTAAAGAGAAAAACAGAGGGTGCATTACAAACGTTGTCTTGAATACAATATATCTAGAAAACAAGCTGGAATGATTATTGCTAGAATGAACTTGATCATAGATCTACCAATTAAGGTTGTACTAGAGCTTACAACAATAACGATTTCAAATTTTGGCACAAGACCAGCAATTTTAGGGGAGTTGGTGAGTCAATTACATTGATACCAGTTCTCTTGACTGGTACTTTATTCTATCAACGCCGAAAAGATGAAATGCAAACCTATATTTGAACTTAGAACATAGAGAGTGGGAAGAACTGCCGCCAAGCATTTTGTCCAACGTGCTAACGATTCTGCCAGATCGCTACATTAGATATTACAAGTCACAAAATATACACATGTTTCCTGTTAGCTTTCATTTATATACCTACGAAATAGCATCCATTTGTTCTGTAAATAAAGAAAATTATTTTGCCTGGTTTTTCGGTGGGGGTGGAATTGAATATCCATCTTTTTTTTAATCTATTTTCAATGCAAAATCAGTTATTTATCTAATTGGTTTGCTCATACTCTTCGACTAATATCTATGACGTATTATTTCAGAGTTCAGACATTAATATCAGTTAGTTACGAAAGATGATTCAAGTTAACATTATATGCTAATTGAATTTCATCAAGTCCAGTCACTGGAATCGTATGTTGATTAATTTGAAATATAAACTGTAACAGTACTACTTGTTAAATTATAACAAATTTACTCATGCCAAATAAATTGTATAAGGAAAACCACAGAGAAATATCTAAGTAAGTTAATTACCAGTAATCAAAGATCTTATAAGAATAATTATTAAATCTAATGTCAATGCGATTTTCAATATCCTGATAGCGAAATGATATCTACAGATTAATGTTAACAGTGTGGAAGCGCAATGGCCCAGTGGTTAGGGCAGCGGACTCGCAGTCAAAGGATCGCGGTTTCGATTCCCAGACAGGGCGTTGTGAGTGTTTATTGAGCGAAAACACCTAAAGCTCCACGAGGCTCCGGCAGAGGATGGTGGCGAACCCTGCTGTACTCTTTCACCACAACTTTCTCTTACTTCCTTTTTCTGTTGTGCCTGTAATTCAAAGGGTCAGCCTTGTCACACTGTGTCATGCTGAATATCCCCGAGAACTACGTTAAGGGTACACGTGTCTGTGGAGTGCTCAGCCACTTGCACGTTAATTTCATGAGCAGGCTGTTTAACTGGAACCCTCGACGTCGTAAGCGATGGAGTGCCAACAACAACAACAATGTTAACAGTGAAATTACTGTTGCTATTGTTAATGTTTAGCCTCCAGAAGTCATAACCTAGTAGATTTATGGTCGGAGATGTTCCAAACGTGACCATTGTCCGTCAGCAGGCCGATGGTCAGTGTAGAAGCTCCATTGTTGCTTTGTATGCTATTGTTCTGGGATCGATGATATTGAGACACCTTTCATCATTTTATACTGGATAAAATTAATAGAAGTAATATACTAGGGCTCTGCCCAATCGTGTAAAATTTTGACTTCCCACTTTCAGAGAAAAAAAAGACATTTCGTAATATGGAAAGAGGCAGCTCAAATATTTTGAATGTAAAGCGTAAAAGATAAATGTTGTTGCTAAAGAAGCTATTGTACTTTTTTAGCCGAAGGTCAACTCTAATTGAGAAGACGGATCTTTGTGATTTGACGGGCAACACTTGTTTTCTTAACGAAACACTTTCAAACTTGAGACACTGGTAGAATGTGTCATACAAAACAACTTTTTCTCTTAGCCTTCTTAACAAAAAATTATACATCGCAAGTTATTTCATGTTAAAGTTGTATTTCTGTAATTTCAACCAATCACTGACGTCTATTCAGCTGAATACAGTTACTGCTGTTCGGTGTCAAGTGTGTTATTCCCTGTTTAATTATATCATTATTCCCTAGTATGGGTTTAGGGTTTTAGGGTTAGGGTTCGGGTTTTAGGGTTAGGATTCGGGTTTTAGGGTTAGGGTTCGGGTTTTAGGTTAGGGTTCGGGTTTTAGGGTTAGGGTTTTAGGGTTAGGGTTGAGGTTAGGGTTTGGGTTAAGGTTAGGGTTAGGGTTATGGTTATGAGTTATAGGGTTAGAGTTAAGGTTATGGCAAAAATAATCATAACCCTAACCGTAATCCTAAAACTAACCCTAACTCTAACACCCAAACCCTAACCCTAAAACCCTAAAGCTAAAACCAGTACAAACGCACGAACGATGTCATAAATAACAGTGACAAACGAAAAATATATCGCTGAGAGTTGTTGTTGACAACGGATAGTTTTTGTTGACAAACAACGGGACTAATTTTATTCAAGGGAAAAAATCCCGTAACACCGTTGTTTATATTCCACGGCGTAATTGTTTTCACCTCAATAGACGTCAGTGATTGGTTGAAATTACCGAAATACGACAATTTTTTACATGAAATAACTTCGAATACAAAATTTTTTATCTGTTCTATAACACAAAATATACAAGTATTCGAAGTTTGAAAGTGTTTCGGTACCAAAAACACTACATAAAAAAATGTTGCCCGTCAAATCACAAAGATCTGAGAAGACCTATGAACAAAAACATTCTAACCTTGACCATCCTTTGTGTGTGTGTGTGTTCTGATCGAATGGTAATTCCGGGGCTACATTATGCAAAATTGTGTTACTACTTTAAAAATGATGAAGCATTTAATTTTAGAAATGTTTGGCTACTATTGTTAGCTAGTCGATCAGTTGCGTAGAGTCTCTCTTCTTGATTCGATAACCATCTACAGGCTTCTTTGGTGGTTCTTATGAGTTTATTTATCGGGGTTTTGAGTTATTGTTTTTGTCTCTCCTTCCCGTGAAGAGTTATACACCTGTCAACTAGTAAAAGATGTTTTCAATAAAGAAAACACGCAAGACGCAATTTACCCGTGGACATATTTGTATTGCATTTCGTTGTGAAAATCTTAAATATATTATATCTCATCTACTCAGACTTAATTTTTTATATACTTTCGAGAAATTAGATTTTTCTTTTTTCTCTAAATAATTGTTCACTATGTCGTTCTCAAAATCTTATAAATTCAATAAACAGTAGACAGACATTTTTCAGAAATACTGTTTATATTTTAATGATTTCAGTCTTATTTAATGATATTTTTGTTTTATTTATTCCTGCCAAGATGAAGAAAACAGTATTTGTAAAACTGAAGCCAAAAGAAAAAATACAGTTAGATGTATATAAAAGATAATTTCATTTATGGAAGTGTAGAGAAAATTACTAGCTGGTTTCAAAGAAGGAAATTGTGACAGTTTCTTTTTAATCATCTATTAGTAGGGCACTTGTAACTAATTGCCTTGTCATTACTAATGGGATGATGCACCACCGTCAAATGACAAACGTCTCATGATGACTTCGTTGACAAGAACTGTATATATAGTATGGAATATTCCTGGACGAATACAAAGATAGCTTCTCGTTGGATTCCTTTAAGTGATTTTTACAAGGCACTATTTTGACAGGTTTAACCAATTGTTATAGTGTGAAGAAAAGGAGAATTGTCTCCATTTCTTGACTGGTACTTTATTTATGGACGCCAAATGGATGAAAGGCAAAGCTGACCTCAGTGAGATTTGAACTCAATATGCTGAGATCCGAAACTGTAAAAACTCACCACCCTATTATGAGAATAGAAATATATTTAAGTCATTCTTTGAAAATACTCTTCAATTGGTTTTTACAATATTAAAAATATATATGTGGGTACCTATATTATTAGGTATTCAACCAGTATTATCTTGGATATTTCTATCCCTCCGAGGTTTATATCCTCAATTGTACTTTGATTAAAAGAAATTTTACACACACATAAGATCATTAAAAGCCACAAACAACCTAGCCTTTTCTATGGTCTACCAAAAATCCACAAAAGCCAGATTATAAATGAAACCACAAAAAATCCCCAAAGACGTACCTACATACACCAAACCCAGTGGACCTAAAATTACGACCCATTATAGCTGGCCCAGCCTGTGAAACACACAGACTAAGTCTATTTATGGACATCCTCCTAAAACCCTTCCTTAAACACATCAATAGCTATATCAGAGATGACTTGGATATGCTAAATCACCTCCCAAAAAAGTCAGGGAAGAAACAATCATGGTTTCATTTGATGTAATTAATTTATATACCAGTATACCTCATAATTATGGGCTAGAGGCAATTCAGTTCTGGCTGGACCAATTTCCGGAAGAAATACCAGAAAGGATCAGCAAAGAATTCATAATTGAATCGGTTGAATTCATCCTACGGAACAACCACTTTATGTTTGACAATACGTTTTATCGACAAAAATCCGGAAATGCCATGGGCACTAGAGCAGCCCGTCATTGCGAACCTAACAATGGGCTATCTAGAAATAATAATATACCAGGAATCTTTATCTATCTTTGGAAATCCCCTTTCCCAATACATAAAAGAAAATTGGAAAAGATTCCTAGACGACTGTTCCATATTCTGGAATGAAAACACAGTCAAACTCCTGAAATTCAAAAGACTATTGAATAGCGTCAGCCTAAACATACAGTTCACAATGGAGTACAACCAAAAAGAGCTCCCATTCTTGGATATACTAATTTTAAAAAATAAAACCTAAAAATAGAAACGGACATATTTTACAAAACCACAGACGCCAAACAATATCTACTATTTGATTCATGCCACCCAAGACACACCAAAACAAATATCTCCTTCAACTTTGCAAGAAGGATATGCACAATAGTGTCAGAAAAAAATATCAGAGACTTTAGACAGCAAGAACTCAAAAACACCCTAATTGACAGACACTACCCAGTTCAACTCATACAGGATGGAATCAGACGTGCAACACAAATCGACATAGAAACCTTAAGAAAAATTCAACACCTTCCCCGAAAATACTGCCGTACATATCCACATACAACCCCAGAAACAAAGAAGCCTTCACCATCATCACCCAAAATTTACCAATGCTACATAAAGACCCCAAATTAAAGGAAATTTAAACACACATAAGACCATTAAAAGCCACAAACAACCGAAATCACTAAAAAAGATCCTCACAAAGGCAAAATTATTTTCTAAAATAACAGACGCAAACGTGAAAAAATGTGGTCGACCAAATTGTGCAACATGCCCAAACCTTCTAGAAGGACCAGAATTCCTTTCCAAAGAGAAA
The DNA here is from genome assembly GCF_001194135.2 of Octopus bimaculoides. Classification (NCBI taxonomy): domain Eukaryota; kingdom Metazoa; phylum Mollusca; class Cephalopoda; order Octopoda; family Octopodidae; genus Octopus; species Octopus bimaculoides. Next base: position 113,565,685 of record NC_068982.1, read on the forward strand.
CAAAAATTCAAAATCAAATCTGACTTTACTTGTGCTTCAGAAAACCTGATTAATGTTATAAGATGCTCGGGCTGCCACCAAAACTGCATAGGCTCCACGGGATTATCGTTCAGACGCAGATGCACTATGCACCGAGGGCAGATTGTATTCCCAGAATACAGAATTATACCCTTTATTGAACGTATTGAGAAATGCGCAAAACAACTGCTACCATAATTTGTAACCGTTCCATTCTATCAATGTGCCATTGGAACACCAACACAAGTTAGATTAAATAAGGAAACCTACTTCATTGAAAAATATAAGCCAAAACTGTTGCAAGACGACTGGTAGCTACATCAACGGCAGCTTTGATTTCGGAGTGTTTTGTCTTAAACTTTTCTCAGTAAAGAATACCACAAGGCAACAGGAATTTGAAAGAATATTTTCACACAGGTGGATGGTCATTGATTCTCATGAGTTCATCCGCCCTTTAACGGGTCTTGTTGCTTATCCTGCAGGATGTCCAAAAATCATCGCCCTCCCCAAACAGGTTTGATTGGTTTGCTAGTTTAGTCGATGATGACTCGACCATGCAACAGGTTGTATTGGGAAATATGTTAACTAATAACACTCTAGAATGACTTGACATGTATGTATGCATGTATGTATGTATTCCACCCGATAAAGCCTTCACACACGACTATTGCTGCAAAAATTCAACTATACAGTAATTATAAAGAATGGTCTTCTATAATAGTATATGAATATAAACTCAGCATCTTAAGGCTGGTGTGCTGTGCAGAAACAAATATTAACAATCTACTGTTGAAGCCTGACATCCTCCATCCCCGTGTTAAATTGCATATATATAGAATAGATAGATAGATAGATAGATAGATAGATAGATAGATAGACGATGGACGTCAAAAACGACGTATGAACGTTCAGCTTTTGCCGAACGATCTGCACAAATGTTCGTGCTGCACATTAGCTCTCTCTCTCTCTCTCTCCATCAAATTGACGTTGTCTGAACAGGTGCACTGAGTACCACGTGTCAGGTATCGAAGTGATCGCAGATCAACGTGAAGCAGTATTTTGCTCAAGAGCACAACGCACCACCCGGTCTAAGAATTGAAATCATGATTGCTGGATTGTGAATGCAACACCTTTACCACTAAGTCATGCGCCCTCACACACACATGCACACATACACACACATGCACACACACACACGCACTAACACACACACACACACACACACACACATGAGCTTGCTTCATTAAGTTCATTACACTTTTTAAAAATAAATGTGTGATATTGTACGTGCGGGTGTACGTGAATGGGTGTGCGAGTTGTTTTCGTACATTTTATCGACTGTTCACCTTCCAAATTACTTCTGTGGTAAGTTATAAATAGACATAATTGTTTCCTCTGCCGTATTTGTCCACTTTCCCGCAGAGGAAAACTCACCGATATATAAAGTTTATATCAATCTGAAATTCACAAGATTTCGATATGAAGAAATTCCAAATTGGTATTACTTTGTTTCCTGTATTATTTTAGTTTTGTTGTACAGGTGATAAGTGTTGTTCTTATCCAAAAGTCGTAAATCCTTCAAGGCACTCTGAGTCGCTTCCTCCTTATCAGTATAACTTCCAGGATTCACAGAAACCAGTAGCCATTTGCCATAATAAATTACTTACAATCTCTTCACTAAATTCTTTTTTTTTTCTTAACTATTTCTTTTTTCTTTTATTCTATCTATAAGCCCAAAGCTAGCTTCAGTTTTTGTTTTCATGCCACTCTTGGTCGTCGATAAATAGTAATACTCACAATGAAGAGAACAAACCTAGTACAACTGAGTAGATATTATGAAAGTGCAAATTTTTATTTGATGCGGGCCATAAGCTAGCTGTCTCATTACTATTCAAAGTATTTCAAAATACCATTTTCTAACACAACCACAATACGACGGATATTGAGTGGGTGCTGCATTCGATTTGATTCACTCCAGTACTTGACTATTTTTTTCCGTTTTACATTTTTTTAATTTTTAATTTTTTTTATTTTTTCTTCTCTGCCTATGGTTTCCCCTCGTCTGTTTTTCCTTTCTGAAGAACTCACATCCGAAATGTCAAAGTTACTCTTTTTTATTATTCAAGTTTTAAACATATCTTATTCATCGTTCTTTGTAATGTTAATTCTTTTTTTTTTTTTTTACGATTTTGACTGTTTTTGACTTCGCATTATTTACACACACAAACACCAGCGAACATATACACATAGATACACGCGCGCGCGCGCGCGCGCACGCACATACACACATATACACACACACACTAACATATACGCACACACGCACACACACATACACCCACACATAATTCCTACTCGCGTTTCGCTTTTATGATTGCCTGGAGTCCTACAATAGGTGTTCCAAAAGCCAAACCACAACGGATCATCAGGGAACACTAATAATGTAATAATGTCAATGCAAAAAAAAAATAGCAAGAATTTTGTTTCTCTGTTGTTTATAACAAACAGATGCATTATTTAGTCATTAACTAAACTTATATTAACCAACCTCGTCATCCTTCATCTGCTTCTTCCTCACAGCTGTTTGATTCTCACTATTATCATCGAAACATAATTCAAATAAACAGAAGTAAAGAATGTACCTCTGTTTACCATAAATAACTATGTCTAATTCAGGTAGCTATTTCACATGATAAGTATTGTGTTCTACTCTGTTATTTTTGTTACTTTCATTACAGCTATTTTATTGTAATTGCTTATATTCATATGGCAACATTGATTGCCAAAATAAACCATCTAGATTATTTACCCTCAGCAAAGAAGAGTGAAATTAATTAAGCCTTTAATCTGATTCTTTACAGTTTCTTACCTGCTAATACACTACCCTGCCTTTGCCTTTCATTCTGCTACTGTATTGGCCTCTGCTCATCCAAATAGGCTTAGCTTATGCCACATCTACTTAGGCTTTCCTCCATTCCTAACTATCCTTCCCTTTTCACTTTTGTTATTTCAGCCCCTCATCCAGCCTTATTCGCATTAATCCTATACCCGATCTTTTCTTTAGAATATTTCAGGGTTTCTGCTCATATCTTTCCTGCAGATGTTAAATTCCAAATGTTCAAGGGGAACATCAATGGCTTCACTCTCACCTGTCTAGGAGGGCCTGTGAAGGTTATAGGCATTTCTTCTTCCAAACCTATTGTGTAAAAGAAATTCTCAGTGAAATAATTAAGTTGTTGCTATTGTTGTTGTAGTACACGCACACTTGGAGGGAACTGAACTGGTTTATCTAATTTGCATAACAATGCAAATATTGGCAACGTAAATTAAAAAAGAAGACTGGTAAGTTAACCACGATGTATACTTTTCCATCTGCTTGCCTCTCGGCAGCTGGAACAGACAAGGCTCTCTCTCTATACTCATAGAACGCAGGCGAGTTTCCGACAGAAACAGCCTCCAGCTTATGTCGACCTTCACACGGCATTTGGCTCAGTGGACAGGGATGCGCTCTGAAGGATTCAGGAGCTGCGATGTATACTAGTCTGACTGGTTGTACTGTATTCTGAGACAGTATTCTGAGACAGTAAGCACATCTCAGATTGAGGGATCAACATCTGACTTTTTCCAAGTTAGATCTGGGATCCGTCAGGGTTGCTTTGGGTTTCCACTCTGTTGAATGCCTGCATGGCCTAGATATTTAGCCGGATGGTGGATCGACTGAGTTGTGGACCGCTCGTTGATAAGACCAGAATTACTGGCCTATATTTTGTAATAATGAAGTTATTTACATTATTTACAATTGACGGATATTTGTCCTTATCTTGTTTGTTGTTAACACGTTTCGGCTGATATACCCTCCAGCCTTCATCAGATGAGGACAAAATTTCGTCAATTGTAAATAATGTAAATAATGTACATAATTCCTCATCTCTTAAATATAGAACTGAATGCAGTTATTCTTGTTGAGTCTTTGGATGTCTTAACGAGTGCTCGCTTTTCGCTAAGTAAGGAAGCGGAACCACTTGGCCTTAGAGTTTCTTGGGTCATGACAAATATCCAGTCTTTCATTGGTTTCCTGCGGAACCACATCTCGCCTGTCTCTATTTCGGATGAGAATGTCGAAGTTGTTGAGCGCTTCACTTATCTCGGCAGCCATAGCAGCATTAACTACGAGTCCTAAGTATCAAAAAGACTTGGGCATACTGGTGCATTTGTGCACTCACTGAACAATGGTGTTTGACGCTTCCAGTATTTGAGCAGGAGGACAAAGGTTCGAGTCTACAGGTCGTTGAGCCTCCCTGTCTTGCTCTACAGTTGCAAGACGTGGATACCGTCCATAGCCCTTAGGAGCCGTCTGAACTCCTTTGGTACTACGAAGTTTCGCAGGATTATGAGCTGCCATTGGTCGGATTTCGTATTTAACCAACAATTAAATTAAGAAACTGGGATGCGCCTTGCTACTTGTATAATTCGGAAGCGTCAGTTCACACTGTTCGGTCACGTTGTTAGATTTTCAGGGTTGGATCCTGCGGATTGTGTTCCCTTCCTTGAGGATTCAGCTGGGATGACGGCCCATATTGGTTGGTCACATGTCTCATGCTCACAATAAATTAAATATTTCATGGAGAGGGACACTACTCGGAGTGTTTCCCAGAACCTCCCGAGCAAATACCGACAATTAGTTGGTGCAGCGATGTTCTGCAACGGCACATGCTCCCATACCTAAACCTGTTCTGTATATTCTTTTGCAGCAAGGTTCAATATGTTTACTCCAAAAATCAACGTTCATAAGTTTACTTAGCCTTTCTACATATTATATTGTTGTATAGTATTTCAATTAATTCGATGGGAATAAACTATAACAACATGAGGTTTTGAGTGAAATTTTAAGTAAGGTTGAACGACCGCGTATAAATTCCTTCGTTGGTTAATGTAGTTCCACTGAGACTCTGAAGAAAAGACGGCATGTTCACGGCTATAACACTGTTTGTTGAGGTCTGTTCAATATAGATTAACTTGAGACTAAACAACAATTTTTTCACCACACGCCTTTATCAGAGTTCTATCTGTTACAAGTTTTCAGAATAGACTCTCCCTGCTCTTGTTTCGACGCAATGCCCACTTTGACCTACAGATGGTCAAGCCGGACACCAGTTACATCAATATCACCAGCCTGAGAGATGATTCATACCCTGCTCTCCTCTTCTGACTAATTTACATAATAAAAAAATACAAATTCGAAATTCCGACGTAACGTTTACAGTATTACTGATCCAATAGAACTATTTCTGTAAAGCTGTGCTCGTTTCTCTGGAACTGTGATCAAACGTAAAGTAAGTAGAACAGAAGTGTTCTGTCACCTATATATCACAGTATCATTAACCAGTGTTGCAAAATAATTTCACTTGCAAAATATCGATCTAAAAATGGAAGGAGGAGGAGGAGGAGGAGGAGGAAGAGGATTTTCAGCAGCTTAGCTTCTGCCATCTTATTTTCTTATTTTGCCATATCTTATCTCCTGCATGCACGATGTTGACTTGAACTAGTTGTGACACTTACGTTCATCCATATGAAAATGACAACAACCGAAAAGGAGAAGGGAGGGTAAGGAGAAATCGAAAAAAAAATGTATTCATAAATTCACGATCCTATATAAATAAAATCAATGAAACACACATTTACATATTTTATGAATACAAATATTGGAAAAGGGAGAAAAAAATCTATACAAGTTTGCTAGAATAGAGATAAAATAGAGATTAAATTAGAAAAATGTTTAATCAAACTATGAAAAAGATTGATAATTTGAAATGGCAGTCAGATTTCATTTGATTATTATTTCAAATTATCCAGTTGGTCTCAACTAAGGGCAACCTGGATGTAACTTTCCGTTTATTTTTCAATCAAATAGAGTGATGGTTATCACTTCTCAAGTTGTCACTTTGTTTTACAGGGTAGTCAATGATGTTTAAATAACGATCTAATTCGAACATTAATCATATCGAACAAGAATTGTAATTATAAAGGAGTTGCAGTTATCATGTAGATAGTGTATCGGTCTGTCGCCTGAAGATTTCCCAGTTCGTGTCCCATTAATTGTCGCTTTACTTTACCTTGGACAAGTCATTCAATCCCGTCTGTTCTATTTATTCGAAGGAAGAAACAATAAGAGAGTTCAGAAAGAAAAACCCGATTCAGACGGAAGAACACTGATTTAATATATAACATGATAAACACAGAAAGATTCCGATTCTTTCGTTGCTTAAAAGAACAGTTGGTTGAATTGGAAGTGTACTCTTTTGTTGAAAACACAGAAATTAATCAAATATATTTAATAATAATCATATTATTATTAAATAATATAATCATATTATTATTAAATAAGTTAAGGCGGCGGGCTAGCCGACTTCTTAGCACTCCAGAAAAAATGCTAATTTGTATTTAGTCCATCTTTACGTACTAAGTTCAAATTCCGCCGAGATCAACTTTGCCTTTCATCCTTTCGAGGTCGCTAAAATAAGTACCAGCCAGGTGTAATCGATTAGTCCACCCTAACTCCCCGACTCAAAAACTGCTGGTCTTTGGCCAAAATCTGAAACCAGTCAGCATCTTTTCATAAATAAATTATTGATAATCTCTTTTTTCCCCACCATTTTATGAACAACACACACACACACATCCACACACACACACACACACACACACACATACATACATATGTGTGCGTGTGAATATATATATATATATATATATATATGTGTGTGTGTGTGTGTGTAGCGAACAGTGAGAATGAGTGCTTAACACTGCTTTGGTGGATAAATAATTTTTATTTGTGAATTAATTATGCTAATATTTGGATCCACACTTTGTTTTGTCGGATTCAGTTTTGATTCTTTCTAGATACAAGTTAATTTCACTTATATATCTATGGCACCTGCGATTGGCATGAAATATATATTTACTCAGGCCTCCTCTACTCACGTGAGACAGAACTTCATTTCTTGGTAAAAAAAAAAAATGTCTTTTTCTTTTGTCACCTGGATAAGAACTGTCAAAATATAAATGATAAAATCCCCTAGTCAACTTATGGCGTGTTTAAAACAGAATTCTCTCTCGTTCTGTCTTATGTTCTTTACCACCTAACCCTGACACCTACGTATAGTTATCAGAATTAGACACAGCTCAAAGCTAGGAGTAATGTGAGCATAATATAAATGTAGAATAGTTCTTAAGATATGCAAAACCGACTTCAAATTCTACCATGATTAGATTAAGCAAGAAGGTTGCGTTTCCTTTTTTTATATTTCCTGGAAAAAACATATAAAAATAAAATATCCAGTGCCTCCTCCTCATCACAATACGTTATAAGACCTAACAACTAAAATGCACATTAGCTACGGTTATATAATAGCAATATATACATATTCAGGTCCCAAATATAACATAGATATGTGTTGCCCTTAGCGCCCTGATTTGACATACACGTAAAATTCTGTCAATAAATCCTCGAAAGTAAGAAGTCGGATGAAATGTCAGAACCATCACATTGGTACAAGATATAATTTTAGTTTTACATTAAGATTAAGAAAGGATATTGATGTATCACACTGTTAATTAAAGAAGAAAGATCTGAATTAGAGAACGAAAATGAGAACCAATAATAGAGTGTGTAATTGGTAACTCGATCCGCCAGATATAGCAACGAAATTTTCCTTAAATCAAGCATACCAACTAAAACATGTATAAACACATTGGATAATGTTGTCCTTGTTACTCTATGTTTAAAAGAAAAAGATGAGAAGGTAACGGTTAGAGGTCGTTTAAATACCCTCAGCCAGAACCAAGTTGAGGCAAAACAAAAAAATAATAACTAGTTATATATATCGGAGTTTGGTTGATAAAGATCTGTATTCAAAGCACTGCACTTGAGCGCACCCCTGATCGAGTTCACCTTGCTCGCTTCCACAGTGGCTACTACCGTGAAAAGAAATAGAGATTACAACAACGGATTCCATAGATGAAGCACTACTTGATTCAGTGTATAGAATGGTCCTCAGGTAGGTAGTGGTACTGTGTAAATGTAACAATACAAGAGTTTCGAAATATAACTGTAAGAACTTTGTAATAAGTAAAGAAAATTCTATGCATCCTCGTAATTCCTTAATTTTAAATTCAGATTTCTAATCCTGTTTCATATCATGAAGAAATGATTATCTCCCTTGATATAGTTGCCATCTCTAGAAAAACCATGTAAAGGATGGACTTAGTTGCACTTTAGCCCCCAGATCAGCCAATCAAAAAACCCGAAAATAACAGCCAACTGACATTTGCCAAAGAGACTCAGGACAGAAACCACGCTAACGCTAACTGTTATACAGAGACAGTAACATCAAGATGTAACCATATTCGCATGACTTTCGCAGTGTCGTGAGACTCGAGTTGTGGGATAAATGGTCAATTCAAATAAAGTATACAACATGTATTGCGTACTCTTTCATTCGTTCAGCAAGCACGCATAAATGCTTCTGTAGGTGTTTGTGGATATATATAAACGCTGTGTGCCGAACGAACGAGTTTGTATATATATATATATATATATATATATATATATATATATTTATTTATTTATATATATACACACACGCACACAATGGAATAGTTTATATATATATATATATATAAATATATATATATATGTGTGTGTGTGTGTGTGTGTGTGTGTGTGTGTGTATGTATGTATGTATGTATGTATGTATGTATGTGTACTGGAATAATATTGACAGTATTCTCTGAATCAGGAAAACTGTAGTAGGCTGATGATATAAAGGTTGGAGTAGCTTAGCGTAGCGGAACAAAGCATTTCGAAACAATATTAGTTATATTGTCTATAATGTTTGACTTGTTTGTCTAGAAAGAGGCTTGGCTGTTTTGAACATCTAGTTTCACTACACATTACTTCAGCCAATAGCTCAAGAAGAAATGCTATGTTATAACAGGCAGATGGTAATTAATGTCACTGTGTGAGGATTTAGAAGTAGGCGGAAGCAAATGTATTGGCCTAAGTGACAGGTGTAAATGATATGGCTCCATCAGGACTAATGCCTGTTGGGAAATAACAAAGTAAAATAAAGCAGAAACCAAAAACCTGAACCAAAATAAAAACAACAACAACAAACCCCAAAATCCTATAATGTCAGTTGAGATATACTTGGCAAGTGACCAGAAGACAGAGCTGCAAATATAAGCTTGTGGTTGGTGTATAAATTAGTTGTGATTGAAACATTTGTGAAGTAAGAGGACGAGGTAAAAGCGGAGAGGTTGAAAATAATAAATGAGACTACTTACAGTCTGTTGCCAGTTGTTTGCTTAAAGCAAATCTACTTCAGTGTCAACATAATAAATTCAACAAAGGCTGTAGTTGCAGAAAAAACCAATCTTAGAACTAAATTTTCTTCATTCACAACAGCACTGCTATACAACTGAACAACAGCACAATACTACAACATAAAGATGTAGCATTACAATAGCATAGTTGAACCACAAGAGAACAATATAACAACAAAGCAGCATCACCATACAACAGTACAACGCCAAAATAACACCATTGTGCAAAAGCTTCAGCGTATAACAATACAACAGAACACAGCCACTACACAACAGTACCACAACACGATACTGCTACCTAATACTGTACAACAGCACACCTGTACAATGACGCAACATATAACAACAGTAGAACACCACATTACCACATCTGTACAACAGCAGTAGGATCCCACAAGTGCATAACAGCATAGTATAAGAAAAATTCTGCTTTTCATCATCGTACATAGATACATACATACATTATATATATATATATATATATATATATATATATAAGTTCAAAAAAACAATAACAAAAAAACAACAAAGTGAGGACGTGATACGGATAGTGTTATTGGACGCTCGGGAAAGGAAAGAGAGAGTGTATGACGTTTCGGGCGTAGCCCTTCGTCGGAACGATGGAAAGTTCGGAGAATGGAAAAACGGAGAAAGAGGAAAATGGTACCGATGCCCACGAGGTTACATTGTGAAAAGACCGGAAGAGGAGGTGGTGGGGGAAAAGTTCTTTCTAAGACAGGAGAGTGAAAAAGGGAGATGAATATCTGTGC
>NC_068982.1:113576406-113583339 GCF_001194135.2 Octopus bimaculoides
ATATATATATATATATATATATATATATACCGTAATGTTAATGTGCATCCACTACACGTTGCATATTCTTGCCTTTGTGTGAACTCCATCTGCCAACATTGTTACGTAATTCTGAGCTTCAGGAAACTGCTGTCGGACCTGTAATACCATACCTTCTCCCCTTAGTTTTCTTTGTCTTTGTCCTCTGTGCAAATCTGCTTCGTTAATATATAAATATCTATATATCCATACATGAACGTGCAATGTCTGATTAGTTTCAGTCTTTATTTCTATCTATTTGCATGTATATATGTATACATATTTTATGTATCAAGCCCAAGCTTGTTTATTTGTTTGTTTGTATCATTACGTGTGTGTGTGTGTGTGTGTGTGTGTGTGTGTGCATACGAGGAGGTGCTGAAAAGTTCCTGGCTTTGGGTAAAAGAAAATACAAGTAGGTCAGATAATTATGATTTTATTCAAGATATTTTCCCTCTCAGATTCACACTTATTGCCGCGGCCCTTCAGTTTTACTAAGCCTTGTAAAACGAACTTGGAAGGTTGGGCCACCAGCCAGGTCTTTCGCGGTATCCTTAAAGCCAGGAACTTTTCACACACACACACACACACACACACACAAACACACACACACATACACGCAGCAGGTGGGCTGGAAAGTTCATAGGCTGGCTGTTTGTTGTGGTTTAACTCCAGCTCAACACTGGTCATATAAAAACATTACAATATATTCTTTCAGCTTATAATAAGAAAGAGTGTGATTTGAGGCGGTTTTAACTGCTATTTCTGGCTATTCGACTACACAGTCGAAAATTCCACTAGCCACCATCAGCTTTTCTAATTTCAGTGAACAAAACAGTTGCTACTACCTTTTCCTAAATGAACGCAGCTTAAGTAAAATATGAAAATGCTGACAACCAGAAAGGCATGGCTTTTACTGAGTACTCATGACATTATCTGTTTTACTACTTTCTCTAACACTTTTCGTCTTTCCTTGTCTTCAAAGCAGACTTCTATTCAGTTATTTTGGTATCTGCATCAGGTAACAACTTTTTTCAGGCTTACATCTCTACAATACATCAAATCAACTCTCTCTCTCTCTCTCTCTCTCTCTCTCTCTCTCTCTCTCTCTCTCTCTCTCTCTCTCTCTCTCTCTCTTTCTACCTACCTACCAACCAACAGGTATCGGTGATCAATGGTCTCCATACTCTCGTCTTAAAATTCATGATTTTCTTGAGAAAGATATAGCAGTGATTTTCCCCGTTATTTTCTGCTGGTTTATTGACAGCCCACTCTGCTAGTTTCTCTCAAGTTTGCCCTTGAAGCACAGGGCCTGTTTAACCCTTAAACAACAACAGTTTCACATACCATCAAGTTATATCCAAACACTTGGCCTGTGTGATACGTATCTCGGAACCAACCCTTTCTCGAGTTTTGTATGTTTTAGCTACAGGGCTGTCTTCTGCTATTTGATCCATAACTGGACAGGTACTACCACATCGAGCCAGAGCGAACCTAGGAGTGGTGGTGACTAGTGGAGGGTGAGGGGTGACGCCATATTCCCCGAAACTTCTTAACTCCTGAGCTGGAATCTCATCACCTAATGCAGTTTAATGTCTTACTCAGGACCGATCAATTCATAAATCAAAATCATAGCATAAAATCATGGGTTTCTTATGAAGTCCCTGAATGTTCAAACCAGAGTTTTAAAAATGGCAATTCTATACTATCTTGTTAAAAACCATAAATTTTTTACTCCTTGAAACTGTGTCACTGAAACTTGCCTGCACAGAACATCCCAGGTCTACCTATCTATCTATCTATCTATCTATCTATCTATCTATTTATCTATCTATCCATCTCTCTCTCATTCGTTCTCTCTCTCTCTCTCTCTCTATCTATCTATCTATCTATTTATCTATCTATCTATCTATCTATCTATCTCTCTTCTCTCCACGTATCACATCAGTTATTTCTGCTATCCCACTTTATCTATAACACCCCTCTTTTCATCTCTGAAATTACTGGTGCTTATACTTCACCGATTTTCCTTCCTCTTATATCTCCTGCGTCTCATCACTCAGTCCCCAGACTTAAGACTGTATTTCTCAGTTGTTTTGTTGTTGTTTCTTTTTTTTTTACTTCGCATTACTAAATCCTTTTATTCATTTGTACCCACCAAACACAAAACAGTAATACATAATATAAAAATACAACAGTTATCATACTAACCTTACTGTTATATATAGCAAATAATTCAACACCTTATTTACAGTCAAAGACTAAGAACTGTAATAATTCACATCCCTCCACTACATCACCACCTCACATCCTCCAATACTTTCACAGTTCCGCTATCTTCACAAGTGATGCACATCCACACTCATTACAAAACACGCAGTTCCACCACATTCACAACTTGCACACCTGCACCAACATGGTAACACTCACGGCTAGAATAGCTGCTTAACACTCATCCCACACACCATCACTACCACTACTTCCACTGACACAACTTTAAGAACCTTGATGACAACTTCATGATATGTTGAACACCATGTGTGAAATAAAAGAAAGTCAATAAACTCAATATGCAGTCGATTAGCAGAATCAATAAAACGTCGAGCAAATGCCTTTCCGTAATTATTCCAAGATCTTTGTTTTCTAAGTTCAAATCCACCGAGTTCGACATGAAATTTCTACCTTTCTGGTATTGATAGATACAAAAAAGTCAATTGCTGGCTCTATTTCTTGTTTTTTCACAGAATCGACTATGTCAATGCTACTCAAAATATGTTCCGAAGAATCCTTGGGTTCTGTGAAAAAGCTCCGGGATTCCATAAGGAAAAGGGACTTCGCAATAAGGAAGCAACAAATAAAAAAAAGTAAAAATGTGTATTGTATACATTTTTCTGTTTATTCCTTAATTTCAAATTCAAACGTTTAATCTCACCAAATATTATGAATAAATTATCTCCCTTGTATTAACTGCTCTAGAGGACACCGCGTATGTCTTTAATGATTTTTTCACTACTTCAGAGTAATATGCCTTTGTTTGTTTGTTTTGTTTGCTTGTTTGTTGGCCTGTTGTGTTTTTTTTACTTTGTTTTTAGTTTTTTCATATGAATAATAATTCTCTCTTTAAACAATCTTAGCTAATTTAATGTCTTCTTTACGATATCTGGTTTCTCCTTGAAATAGAGGTAAGGGTTTAACGATTTTTTTTAGAAATCGTTTTAATTTGAAGAAACATTGGACAATGCTATGCTGTAAGAGGCCCTTTTTCATCCAAGGAACAAAGGAGAGTTGAATTAGGAACTAACAACTTCTTTCCATTTATCTGACTACAAAAATTGCCTAATAAAACTGTAAAACATGGTAGGCATGGACGGATTGATGTGCTGTGTAGCAGGAAATGGTTAGAAATATAAGTAAAAAACTATTTTAATTTACAAAATATATTACTTATTTGTATTGCAGTACATTCTTTTCGAAACGCTTTGATGTTGTTTCTCCAAATATTTTCTTGCTCTTCTCCATTGTATTTCCACTACGTCCAGCAAAACCCTACCTGCTACAATGGGGTTTATTGATTTCAAATGTGCTCAGACAGGTTTCAAATAGAATGTCAGAAGAAAGAGCTCACTAAAAAGCATAGTGTATCCTAAAGAATTATAAATAGTACTTTGGCCATATCTATAGAATGGCAGCTGTCAGTTATTATTTGGGAGTGTGGATGTATGTCTTACAAGTAGGACTGCAAATACAGTTTATGCTACCACTAATATATTTCAATACTATTTTCTTCTACATAGTATACTTCTCTTGAGGTATAAAGCGGTTTTTGCTTATTTATCTGGGAGGATGGGGTTCATGAGACAGTATTCCAGTTTAGGTCATAAATATTCTGTTCTGTAAGGACAGCGAGCTGGCAGAATTGTTAGCACTTTACGTTCTGAGTTCAAATGTCGCAGGGGTCGACTTTGCCTTTCATCCTTTCGGGGTCGATAAAGAAAGTACCAGTTGAACACTGAGACTGATGTAATTAACTTATCCCTTCTCCCGAAAATGCCAAAATTTGAAATCAATATTCTGTTCTGTGAAACAGTGAGTTCAAATTCGACTAGAATCGACTTTCATCTCTCCCGAGTTGATAAAATGAATTGTACCAACAATTTCTTACACAGAAATAATTATTATTACTAATCAAAATCTTGTGCCTCTTTACGTTCTGAGTTCAAAATCCACAGATGTCAACTTTGCTTTTATCCTTTCGGGATCGATAAAATAAGTACTAATTGAGCACTTGAGTCAATGTAATTGACAAGCCTTCTTCCAGAAAATTTCAGGCCTTGTGCATATACTAGAAAGGATTGTTACTAGTCAAAAATCTTCCACTTCTTTACGTTCTGAGTTCAAATTCCACCGAGGTCGATTTTCCGTTTCATTCTTTCAAAGACGATAAAATAAGTAGGAGTTAAGTACTGACGTCGATGTGATCGACTTACTACCTTCCATTAAAACTGTTGATATTGCGTCAAAATTTAAAACCATTATTACAAGTCTCAAAGCCACTCTGCGAGTGAACTTTAAATGTAGTTCCTGCAGAACGTTCTTGGTCCCTCGGCCTAAAGTTAACAAAATTTAAGAATCTATATAAGTAAAACGAAAATACATAATAACATCATTAATTATTTTATTTGCTAAAGGAATATTTGCTAAAGGAATATTGTGAATATTTCTCACCACAAAACTTCGCCCGATATTCTGGAGCCTTAGTACCGCTGAAGTTTTGTGATTTTTCCAATTTAATACTCTACCCAGTCAGTTCGAATCAAAACTTCACTGGATCTTTTCTCGCCTTTTTGCTTGAATCAGTAAGTTTTCACTATTCTCGCTTTTCATTTTCTTTTTATTATTGTCATTTTGTTTCTCCTCAATTCCAATCTTGCTTTTTCACTTCTCTATCTTGATTCCGATATGTACAACTTTTCTAACTTAGCTTCATTGAAAATATATAAAACCATTACGGTTCACAAATTTTAATTTCACCTTTTCATATATATATATATATATATATATATGTATATATATATATATATATATATATATATATATATATATATATATATATATATATACATAGTTTACTGTTCTGTTAAGGTAAGATCAACAAAAAGTGGTACTCCATCCAGTGATAGATAAATATCGTTTAATGTACACAGTATAAAGATACGAGCTATTAATAGTTTCTTGCTATGAAGACACGTGTCTAATCAGGTTTTTATAACGTGCCTTGTGACTCCAAACAATCTTTGGGTTCTGAGTACATTGTAAGTTCTATTTGAAAATCAGGACGCTCGTACATGAGAAATCATGAGAAAGAAAAAACGAGAAGGTAGGTGCAAAATGTGGAAGGGTGAATAAAAACG
Organism: Octopus bimaculoides; assembly: GCF_001194135.2. Taxonomy (NCBI): domain Eukaryota; kingdom Metazoa; phylum Mollusca; class Cephalopoda; order Octopoda; family Octopodidae; genus Octopus; species Octopus bimaculoides. The sequence continues at coordinate 113,581,836 of NC_068982.1, forward strand.
AAAAAAGAAAAGGAGGAAAATTAGAGTTACGTCGCAATTAGAGTTACGATGCAAATTAAACTAGCTGTTGTAGTATAATTCAACGGGGAGGGGTCTAAGGTCTTCGAGGCAGCTGCTCAATCTGGAGAGGGTGGTGTCCTCCGGTACACCAAAAGAAATTAGTCCATATGCTTGTATTTGCTGAAAACTTCAGATTTGTAAGTAAGTAGTGCGACAGAATTCTAAGATCTAAAAGGAATGTGCGATCTTTCAGCTATGCATAAGTTGCATTTCTTAGATCCATTTACATATGGCATAGATTTCTCAACGATTCTCCACTTGATTGTGTACTGTTGGTCTTCAAACCCCAACTTAATGACTTTACTTTTATCGATGTGCTGGAAAGAAAACTGGTGGTTTGCACAGTCATCCCCCACCCCCACATGTATGTATATATATATATATAATATGTCCTGTACATATTCTATCGTCTATTTTGTTGAACCGCTAGTTTACGAAAGCGTAAACAAGCCAACACCAGTTCTCAAGTAGTGGAAGGAACAAACACCAAGATATGCACACATACGCGCTTGCACGTACACACTCGCGCACACACACTCATACACACACACACTCACACACATACACACATGCGCGCGCACGCACACACACACACACAGTGGTATGCTTTGATGCAATACATTTTACCAGAATTGTTCAACTCAATGTCCGGTTAAACATTCTACTCCCATACCTTCATTTTGATAACCGTATTATCAAAATGAGGACAGATCAGATTGTTGTGGAAAAGAGCCGCATAGAATCAGAATAAAAACAAAACAACATCATATATTCTATTTTCTTCTGTTTCTAAAAGCACTTATATTCAGCACATAGGCACATACCACGGTGTTTTTGTTGTTTCTGTTTTCATTTTTTTGTTTTGTTCTTTTTTTTTTGTAAATTCTTGTGCTAAATATATATCCTCATATGAATCAATGATTTTATACTTATAAGTAATTGTATGTTCCATATATAAAGCTGAATCCTTTAAAACAACTTCCAGTATCATGCCTACTCAACTCCAGACACTGCACTACCCTTAACGCTAGATGTCAATGTAAATCACTAATCGCAATGCTTCATCAAAAACTGGTTCCGTTGTATTAATACCGTTGACCCCCGTTAAGGCAGACTTAGCTTTGTCCACGCTTCGCTAGATTCGGATTTCTGCGTCAATTTAACCGATGTTTGCCAATTACGTCCATCAAAATTAGAGAATATTCACCAGTTACGGTTATATAAGCCCATCAAGTATTACTCATTGAGCGTTGCACCATCGCATCATCACACCCATTCATTATACGGTCAGATGTTCAGTGAAGCTGTCATGTTTCTGTTGATAAATAGCACCAGTTTGATGCATACAATAATAATAATAATAATAATAATAATAATAATAATAATATAAAGTGTTTTCTTTAAATAGGAGGAAACCGATGATGGTTTATATCAGCAACAATTC
>NC_068982.1:113583500-113585457 GCF_001194135.2 Octopus bimaculoides
TATATATATATATGTGTGTGTGTGTGTGTGTGTGTGTGTGTGTGTGTGTGAATATATACAAGTGCACAACACACACACACACATATATATATATATGCCTTTATATATGTAATTATATATTCGTGCTTATATATAAATGCTGCATCTATATATAGTCATGTGCGTGTATATGTATGTATATATAATTATATGTACACATACAAATCGATAGATGGACAGATACATAGATTAATACATACAGACATTCATACATGCATGCATACATACATACATACATACATACATACATACATACATACATACATACATACATACATACATATTAAACCTTCAATAACATCATATAAATGTCAGCTGGAAATGTTCCAGGACGTTTCTGATTTAATAGATACTTCCTGGTCAATGTATATTATATTTAACGTTTGTCCAAATATAACCTTTGATTATATTATTAAGAGAGATACTTACAGTTGTTTACAGTTCTTTTTTTTTATTCCACGTCCGTCCTGATTGATCAGACCTCTAATTAAAAGCATTCCAAAAAGGCCGATATCGTCTTTTCAGACACAGTTGATTCCAGATTTAATCAGCCAGTATATCCCTTCGCTGTTTTTTAGAAATCTTTGGCTGTTATTACTAACATATGAAGTAACCATATACAGGCTCCCTCATCGGCTTATGAATAGACGTTTAATGTTCATAATTGTTCACGGTTGTTTAGAGTCCTACCTGCTTGTTTGATCTTTGCAAACTCTCTATTTCTATAGTATTTTTATTCAAGTAATATAACCATAAAAACACATATAATAGACGTATCCCGACTGAAACTAGACTGTAACCTAGAATAATTTCAGCAGAACATTTTATGGTTTCAGTAACAACATTATTTAACTAAATTTTATGTCTATGAGGGTTTTACAATGTACTGTTTTATTTATCAAGATGCCCTGTCGTCTCTAGAAGGTTATTTTTAAGACTGGAGACTGCCAAGGTATTACTATATAGTACCTCACAAGATTTGCCTGAGGGAAGAGAGTGTGCCCCCGCCAGTAACAGACAATTGTCCTCGCCCACGGGCATTACAGAGACCGTGTCATTTAACAAAACACTTAAACGCTTAATTTTCTCTGTGTGTGTGTGTGTGTGTGTGTGTGTGTGTGTGTGTGTGTGTGCGCGCGCGCGCGCGCGTGCGTGTGCGCGTGTGTGTGCGCGGGTGTGTGCGTGTGCGCGGGTGTGCGCGCGCGCGCATGCAAATGTGTTGTTGTGATTGGCAAAATCGTCAGCACGCCGGATGAAACGCTTAGCGGTATTTCGTCCATCTTTACATTCTGTGTTCAGATTCCGCCGAGATCGAATTTGCCTTTCATTCTTTCGGGTCGATGAAATAAGTACGTGTGAAACACCAGGGTCGATGTAATCGACTGATCCCCACCACCCAGCAAATTTCAGGCCTTATGCCTATTGTAGAAAGGATTATTATTATTATTATTATTATTATTATTATTCCACCGAGGTCGACTTTGGTTTTCATCCTTTCGAGATCGATGAAATAAGTAGGAGTTGAACACTGGAGTCGATGTAATCGACTTACCTCCTCCCCTACATTTTCAGGCCTTGTGCCAAAATTTGAATCCATTATTATTATCATTGGCGGCAAGCTGGTAGAATTGTTAGTACGCCAGACAAAATGCTTAGCGGCATTTAGTCTGTCTTTAGGTTCTGTGTTCAAATTCTCCGGGGTGAACTTTACCTTTTATCTTTTTGAGGTCGATAAAATAAGTACCAGTTGAATATTGGACTTTAATCGACTATACCCCACCACCAAAAATATCAGGCCTTGTGCCCATAGTAGAAAGGATTATTATTATTATTATTATTATTATTATTATTATTATTATTATTATTATTATTACTACTACTACTACTACTATTACTACTACTACTACTACTACTACTA
>NC_068982.1:113586359-113597919 GCF_001194135.2 Octopus bimaculoides
TTATTATTATTATTATTATTATTATTATTATTATTATTATTATTATTATTATTATTATTATTATTATTATTATTATTATTATTATTATTATTATTAAATCGGCGTGTTGGCAGAATCGTGAGCACTCCGGAATAATGCTTAACGGCATTACCTCGTCTTTTTGCTCTGAGTTCAAATTCAATCGAGATTGATTTTGCTTTTCATCCTTCTGGATTGATGTAATCGACTAACCACTCGTCCTGAAATTGCTGGTCTTGCGCCAAAAATTATGAGGATAATTGATTAGCAGAATCGTTGCTGCATCAGAAAATGCCTTGTGATATTTGTTCTGGGTTCAAATCTCGCCAAAGTTAACTTTGCCTCCCATCCTTCTGGAGTCAAAAAAATATTGTATCAATGGATCGAAGTAATCGACTAGCTCGCTCTTCAAAGTTCCAGGTCTTGTGCCTATATTAGAAACAGTTATCTTTATTATTTAGGATTACTAATGACTAATGTGATTTTATGAACACCTGAGATTTTAAAAAGTTATCCAGTTACGTTCTAAATTTGAACTTCGTGTGCGTGCGTGTGTGTGCGTGTGTGTGCGCGCGCGCATGTTTCTGTGGTGCCTTTGTGACCCTGTTACATACAGAGATGAAAATCTGTTCCCCTTTGATTGGAGAAAGACTTTACATTTTGAAGCTATCTATTTTAGTGTTTCGCAATCATGCATTTTAAAAAATATTTCTAAGCAGGAGTGGCGTGTGGTAAGTTGCTTACTTGCCGACCACATGGTTCTGGGTTCAGTCCCACTGCGTGACACCTCGGGCAAGTGTCTTCTACTATAGCCTCGGGCTGACCAAAGCCTCATCGTATATATATATATATATATATATATATATATATATATATATGTTTGTGTGTCTGTGTTTATCCCCCCAACATCGCTTGACAACTGATGCTGGTGAGTTAGGAAACTAACTTATCGCTGTTATTACGAAAATGAAGTAGGTCTATATCAGCCTTTGAAGGAGCAACTACATGAAGCATTGGTCATGTATGGCACACTGCCTGCTCTATCGACCGGGACAGGTTATATAGAAATGTGTGTCTGGTCTTTAAGATCGAACATGATGCTAGTCAACATGTTAAGCTGGTGTATCATAGATCCGATCACAAGCTGGTACCGCTGCATATGAGGAAACAGAAAAAGGATGATGGCCAATAGTTTTGCTACGGAGACATTGTTACTTCGCTTATCGTTACGTTTGTATTACAGTGCGAGAAAGTGGTGAGGGCAGAAGTGACAGACAACGACATGTAATTGAGTCGGATCCACATGAACATGCAAGTCCTGGAAGTCATCTTTTCTTGAGATTGCATGAAATTCGCGGTTCTTCGAATTACTGAATTTATGGTTCTACTGAATGAACAACCATTCAAAGTTCATTTTACTGAATGAACAACCGTTCAAAGTAGAAACCAATGTGTTGATTAATGAGAAGATAAGGGTCAGGTTTTGTGGAAATTATGGGGGTGGCAAATTGTGGGTGATGGTAAAACTGCAACTACAGAGCATACACTACTAGACTGCGACTACCAAAAGGGGATTGGAACAATTCTCGCCTAGTCCGACACCAAAGACTTTCACTGATACCTACGGAACAGTTTCAAGTACCAATAGTTTAATGCAGTCGGTGACGTTGTGTGCCCTGATTTAACCTAGGTGTCAGCTGCTCACTAATATGTGGGTGGGTTACTCTTATATGTATATATTTGTTTATTCTTTTATTTTTTTACACGTTTCTGCCATTTGAGTGCGGCCATACTGGAGCACAATTCTATAGAGTTTTAGTCGGAGAAATAGACCCCAGGACTTATTCTTTGTAAGCCTAGTACTTATTCTATCAGTCTTTTTATACCGAACCGCTAAGTTACGGGGACGTAAACACACCAACATCGGTTGTCAAACGATGGTGTGGAGGACAAACACAGACAAAAAGACACTCACGCATAAATATATATACCTATATATACGACGGGCTTCTTTTAGTTTCCGTCACACAACTACGCATGTGCCTATATATATATATATTTGTGTGTGTTGTGTAATTTGCCAATATTTTAAATATGCCCTTGGCGTAAGGTATATTTTCTCCCTCCCACCTAGCATCACTTCTATCCCAGTTTATTTCTTTTATGTAACTGTTTGAACATTCATCTCCCACCCAGTTCGGTTTGCAAACTTCTCTGTAAAACATTAGGTAACGAATGAAGTAAAAAGTTTCGTCGTCATCATCATCACCATCATTCTCATCGTCATCATTATTATAATAATTATTATTATTACTTTAGAAATAATTATAATGTAATCAGAGCAAATCGGGTAATTCCCATGACCTCTGCTGGCCTGTCCAGACTGCAAAGATCAATAGAACTGATATTCAGCTTGAATTTCTGTAAGTTGATGTTTAAACACACACACACACACACACACACACACACACACAAACACACTCTCTCACACACACACACACACACACATACATACACACACACACACACACACACACACATGCAGCACAGAGGGAGACAGAGAGGTTTATTATCAGAAGTCATTTCCCAGAGGTAGCGCTATTTTCTTAATTCTTCAATATTCTGAAATGTGAGAATCAAATTAATTCCCTTCTGTTTTCCAAACTCAAAACTTGCGTACTGAATTCACCTCTTAACAGGAGTGGCATTTATTACAGGCCCTGCATTTTCCTGAACCCTGTGATAAATGCCTATATTACTATAGTACTACAAAGCCTTCGACTTCTATGAACGACTGGATTTTTAAGGTTGATTCATTTGAATAATTCCGACTTTAAATTAAACAAATTACAATCATCAAATTTAATGGCAGCAATGAATAAATATTTATTTCATTTTTATTTGAATCTAATTAATAGTTGTGCCATTCCATTCTTCTGTTTCCATCCTTTAAATTCATCATACATCCATTGGTCTTAATTATCAGTTTTTACTTTATATACAGGATGGATTGTTAAATCAGATTATTACTAATGTATTATAGGCTTCATATGTTTTGTGCTTTGGTTTAAAATGAATTCTGCATCTACTTATTTACATTTTCCACATAGTTTACTGCATCTAAGCAATCGTCTTCCAGTATTAACCTTCTAAATATCTCGATGTAGCAGATTTTTTTAATAAAGTAATGATTAATGGCTCCCTTGTGTTCATTTCGATTACTTCTGCACTGATCTTTGTATATTGGGTTTTAAATGTGTAGTTGGATCCATAAAAATTGTTATAATTCGATGAAATAGCTACGTTTTCAACTTAGAGCTCATTTTACTGGTTTCTCCCTTGTGTAATTCAGCTCTGCCTGTCTCTGAGGAATTTTTTTATCCTTAATAATTTTCATTGGAAGTAGATGTAAGGGAGGTAATCCACTGTTCGTTAGCTACGACGAGATTTGGTGAAATTATGTTTTTGTTAATTTATGCTTTGAATGAATATAAACTCTCAAGTGGTTGTTTTGTTTTGTTGTTTTCTTTTTGTGAGATAGTTTTTCCGAAAGTATGATTAATTAAAAGCTACTAATACTTCAGAGTCAATTAAAGTCATTTATAACCTTCTGAAAACAAATGAAAACGAATTCTATTTATGATATAAATATTTCTTTATAACATAGATATATGATACACATGGAAAAAATATGTTAACTATCCGAAATGTTCAAATCTTGTTTCATTTTCTTTAGATATATTATTTTCTGTGTTAGGAAAGTGATTATTAGCTGTGATAGGGAAGAGACAGATATAAAATATTTGATATAACATCGAATAAGGTGTATTTCATTAAAGAAATTTAGAATAAATGTTTTTAATTTATCATATCAAGTGGTTTAACCTGTACATAGAAAATATTATTTCGTACACTAACATACAGCCAGAGGATTTGGAAGAAAAGGAATAGAAAAATAATTCGGTCCATAATATGTTGCTTACTTTATCGACCCGTCTGAGAAAGCACATGAAGAAACCAAATACTGTAAAGCATTTCGTTGGATAATTTAATTTTCTCTTTCACCCTACATCTTATAATTGAGAATAATTTTCTTCTTTTAACTATTTAGTATATTCTACTGACTTATAAATATTTTGCTATTAATGGGAAAGTGTTGGACTCTCCGCTGTATATAATGTAGGTAAGTTATCTCCCTTAAGAAAGGCTTATTTCTCAGTTACCTCCCTTACTGTGTTGCATTCCAGCAGCTTTCTTTCATTTCGAAGAATAAAATTATAAATAATAGAACGTAGACGGTAATTTTAGCTGTAATGATATAGGTTTCATTTTACACAGTGTGGAATTTTTTCAATATGTAAATTAGTAAAATCCTATTTTTGCGAATTACAACAGGCACATTTGAAGTATTTCACTTTATTTCTCAGCACGGAAAAATATTAAACGAGCGCATTACAAACGTCCCAGGACCTTTATATTAGCAGCAATCTGTCATTCAGTTTCTCTTATGCCTCGCGCCTGTGAGCTTCCTCGCAACTAATATTTTGTTAAAAGACTGTACCTTCCAACCTACATTGTCCTTGATAGAGTGACATGGATATGAAGCGTTCCGTGGTGACATATCAACTCCTTTGGGAAATAGATTTAATATATTTCCCATTATTTATTTATTTATTTATTTACTTTAGTTATTTATTTAATAATTGCTTAATCAGGGAAAGAAAAGCAACACCAATGACCCTAGGGCTTTCGGTATTTGAGGCAGAGAAAGAAGAGGTGATCCCCAAACAGAACTTGGTGCAACTGAGTGAACCTTTCTAAAGGAATCTAAAAACCGGAACAAATATCTCGAGGCATCTCAGCTAATAATTCCACCAAACCACCATTTTTTATCGACTCCCGAATGGTTGAAAGGAGGAATCGTTGACTGGCAGGATTTGAACCCATGGTGCAGAGAGTAGAAGAAATACTGCTCTAATGAATCTATTGATTCACCAATGTAACACCACCTTTTTAGGCTTTGGGTAGGCCAGGTCTCAGGTCTAAGAATGAATCGTGATTCCGTTTACTTTTACTACCGGCGATTTCCGTGGCCCTAGGGACATGGGGTCGTGGTTGCTACCTTTCCTCGTTTGATGTAGACGTGTCTTTATATTTTAGGGGCTATTTCTATTTTCCCTAGAAGTAAGAAATAAATTAGACAAATTTAATTACATAGTTTAGATTAATATTTAAGGCAGTTTTTCAGCAGAATCGTTAGTGCCAGAGAAATGCTTTAAATATTTTTCTTCTGGCACGTTGAATTCCGAGTTCAAATCCTGCTAAACTGAATTTTGCTTTTCCTCCTTCCCTAGTTGATAAAATACTGAAATCTCTCTCTCTCTCTCTCTCTCACACACACACACACACACACACACAGAATTGGCTACGTGAGAAGAACGTAGGGTCTAGCTGTATCATTTTCCTTCAAAACAACCACTTGCGTTGCTGAGTTTCTGTTAAAGTATGGTACTTATTAATTTTTAAGATTAAGATTTAATAATTATATCGCTGATTTAATTGTAACATAATAATTATTTCACAGAACTGAAGCAAAGCTTACCTGACTCATGATTTTTAGATATGCAGTAAATCCCAAAACTATCTTTAAATGTTGTTCATATATTTTTTAATAAAATAAAAATTCAATTCAATCTGTATTACTAAAATTTAATTTTTTTTAAATGTCCATTACCACCCATATAAAAAGAGAATATTCTCTCCTTTCGGCTTTGTGACATAGATTTAACACATACTGTAATTACCTTCCACTCCGATCACCCGTAAATTGAATTTTCCGAACGTATCTACCAGCTTCTTAGGTTCTGGCCGAAGTTCATCATTTGCTATTAACAGACTGCCAGTGTTGTTTACACAAAAATCTGTCATCTCTTGCAGCACATTTCTCTTGCTTTCTCTCAGGTTTTTGTTTACTGATTCGGACAACCGAGAATCCCAGACTCTGCAGCAGTGGATAGGTGGGGTATTTCATGTAACCAGCTTGTATTTTTAGATTGAGCCTATTTACTGGCCCGTCTGTTTCCCACTCTTTTCTGCAGTTCATCTCCTCCTCATCGACAAAAAGACTATGGCGTAAAATTAATTCTCGGTGCCTTTCCTGGGGGAGAAGTCTTCGTAGCTTTGAGATGCTCTACTACATTGATCTCTGGAGTTGTGGTACTGCGGGAGCCTTTGCTTCTGCTCTGGGTATCTCCAGATTTATAACCTTCCATGATCTGGAAACATTGATTAAAGTAATCATGATTTTCATGATCTTCAGGCTTGGGGCCAGCTGTTCTTGTTGCTGCCCCTACTACAGTTCGTCACTTCTATGCAGAACGTTTTCAAATGGCAATTAGTTCCTACCTCCACACACCTACAGTAATGATAACGAATGAGCCACCACTAAGTTTGCACTTTCGTTAGTCAATCTGTAATGGCTTGTGCTTACCAAATGAGCTTGCCCGTTTAATTGTTATCCCGTCCGTTTTCTCTTTCAAATCTGCCTCTGTGCTTTCAAAACTCTAGAGGACTAACTCGCTACTACCACTCTTGCTCCCACATTCCACTACCAATTAACCAAGTAAGCTTTATATATATACATATATAAACTTAGATAAAAAAAAATTAGATTTGTTTCGACCAAAGATTGGTCCAGGCCATGTCTAACTTCATAGCACCACCTATTCCAACATTTGCTGATTTTGTGAGTAAGATATTATGGTCAACCCTATCGAACGCTTTACTGAAGTCAAGATATATGACATCAGCATTCGAACCTGTTCCCAAGGCTTTAAATATATCTTCAACGTGGTGTAAGAGCTGTGTTAGACAGTCCCTGCCACAGCGAAAGCCATGCTGGTTTGCATTTAGGAGTTTGTGGGTCTCCAGGAAGTCGGCTATCCTTGATCTTACCACCCTTTCAAACACTTTAATGATGTGGGATATACGTAGTCTGATCAATAAGTATCCGTACTGTTGCAATAGTAACGAAACTAAAGCACGTAGAGTGACCTTGAACTCTGCTGTGCATGCACATAAGTTTTAACATTCTAACTCACTTCCGCTGTTTACAGCAGTGCTTCGAAAGAAGGTGGGTAACGTGTAATCGCCGCATTGACCATGATAGAGAAAGTTGAGCAGAGAATCAGAATCAAATTTTGTCAAAAGCTTGGCGATATCTACTCAGAGGCCTGGGCAAAGTTTTCAAAAAGTTTTCAACTTTCTCGACACAATCAAGATCTTTTGCAACTGAAACCCAAGTGTCTTTTCGCTCAGCTGAAAACAGATTTGGCTCAAACTTGGTAGACACGCATCTTATACACAATTCTTCAGTGATAATGGACTGAACTGAACTGTAACTAATCTACACATCCTATATAACTCACGGATGGTGATTCGACGATTCCCCCCCCCCTCTCTCTCTTTCTCTTTCTCTCTCTTTCTCTCTCTCTCTCTCTCTCTCTCTTAGCCATTCCTTTATTCTTTTATTCTTTCATTTGTTTCAGTCATTTGACTGCGGCCTTGCTGGAGCACCGCCTTTAGTCGAACAAATCGATCCCAGGACTTATTCTTTGTAAGCCTAATATTATTCTATCGATCTCTTTGCCGAATCGTTAACTTACGGGGCACGTGAACACACCAACATCGGTTGTCAAGCGATGGTGTGGGGACAGACACACAAACACACACACACACACATATACGACTGGCTTCTTTCAGTTTCCGTCTACCAAATCCACAAACAAAGCTTTGGTCGGCCCGAGGCTATATAGTAGAAGAGACTTGCCCAAGGTGCCACACAGTGGGACTGAACTCGGAACCATGTGGTTGGTAAGCAAGCTACTTACTACACAGCCTTAGTTTTTTTGGAGGGGTGGGGGGGAGTCTTTCTTTTTTCATCTTCTCACCTATGTCTTGTTTTGCCCCCTCACCATTAGTTCGAACATGTAACACATGTGTTTCCAGAACTTACAACTGTGACATATTTAGTTCGTGGAACATTTGGTTCGTTGTGTTAGTAAGACAAGACATTGACATTTATGGCTTGCTTTATTGACTCGGCTTTTTTTTCAATGCTGTTTCATTATACATGTATTGATTATTATCATTACCACTGAACATGGAACAACAAACATTCCTACATTGATGAAGTAGTTGCTGATGTTGTTGTTGTTATTGATATTGTTTTTTCATGATCATATTCTTTAAATGTTGTTGTTGGTGGTGGTGGTGGTGGTGGCGGCGGTGGCGGTGGTGGTGGTAATGGTTGTGGTTGTTGTTTGTATTGATGGTGATGCTGCTAAATGGTGGTGGTGCTGGAGAGCTGCTACTGCGCCTGCGGCTGCTGCTGGCGGTGGTGGTGGTGATGAACATATCATTTACATATACCGCTCTGGGTATGTGCAGCGCTCTATTGTTTTCTCTATCTCCTATTGTATTGATAGTGCTGTATACAATACCAGTCTAGTCTTACTTTCAGTATATCGTGCATATCTATAGTCCTGGAGTTTTAGGTTAAGTACTGGTCGACATATACTTTTAACATTGCTAAGTCACCTATTATGATAGGGACTGTTTCTTTATTCAGTCTACGCACTCTGGTTATGAGCTGCTAGAAATTCTATGGGGGAGAATTTCTCCTTTTTATATATTTTGTGCAGCACATTATTGTCTATTGTACTACGATCAAGAAACATTTCTTTCCCAGTTTGTCCTCGATAACAATTTCCAAACAGTTATCGTTGATCTCCTTGTGTGTGTAGATTAGAATATCCCAGAATGAGAGTATGGTCGCTTTGTACGAAAATTCCCGGCCATAAACCTCGAACCCAGAAACGAAAGAGAAATTCAAAACCAAGATTATCCTACACAGAACAATCTTTTCTACTCTAGGCACAAGGCCTGAAATTTTGTGGGAGGGGGCCAGTCGATTAGATCAATACCAGTACGCAACTGGTACTTAATTTTTCGACCTCGAAAGGATGAAAGACAAAGTCGACCTCGAAAGGATGAAAGATAAAGTCGACCTCGGCGGAATTTGAACTTAGAACGGAAAGACAGACGAAATACCGTTAAGCATTTCACCCGGCGTGCTAGCGTTTCTGCCAGCTCGCCGCCTTACACAGAACAATAATAATCATAATAATCCTTTCTACTAAAGGCACAGGGACTGAAATTTTGTGGGAGGGGACTAGTCCATTACATCGACCCCAGTATTTCACTGGTACTTAATTTATTGACCCCCTAAAGGTAAAGTCGACCCCGGTGGAATTTGAACTCAGAACGTAAAGACGGACGAAGTATCGCTAAGCATTTTGCCCGGCGTGCTGACGATTCTGCCAGCTCGCCGCCTTAAATAATAAGCCGTAGTAGTAGTAGTAGTAGTAGTAGTAGTAGTAGTAGTAGTAGTAGCAGTAGTAGTAGCAGCAACAGCAGCAGCAGTAGCAGCAGCAGCAGCAGTAGCAGCAGCAGTATCAGCAGCAGCAGCAGCAGCAGCAGTAGTAGTAGTAGTAGTAGTACAGCAGGACAAATTTTGTGAAAGAAAGGAAAATAGAATTAATGACGATTCTATCCGAATCACAACCGGTATGAAAGATGATGATTTTGTTGGCAATAAAACAACAATGAGGTTAGTACATTCATGCTCACAGGGGACAAGCAAAAGAAAACACTGTTGATAAGAATGGCAATTTTGCATGTTACCATGAAAACAGAGAGGCTTGTTCATAGACAAGAAAGAAAAGGGAGGATCTGAAAAATTTATCTCCAGTCACATAATCTTTCCATGTCTGAGCAGTATATCCAAGAATTGGCAAGAGTGAAAGTTACATATTTATTTATACTAATGGCAAAGTCTTTCGGTTGTCTTCAAAGCAGAAGCAAAAAGAGGATCTATTCCATGTTGTAAGGCCTGCAAAACTGTCTGTCAGATAGTTAGATCCTAGGAAATAGCAAGAAAACAAATTGAAATTCTAAAGTGTGCTCTTGTTATTATTATTATTATTATTATTATTATTATTATTATTATTATTATTATTATTATCATTCTGGCAGAATAGTTAGCATGCCAGACGAAATGCTTAGCGGTATTTCACCTGTTGCTATATTCTGAGTTCAAATTCCACTGAGGTAGACTTTGCCTTTCATCCTTTCGGGGTCAATAAATTAAGTACCAGTGAAACACTGGGTCAATGTAATTGACTCATTCCCCCACCCCAAATTTCAGGCCTTCTACCTATAATAGAAAGGATTATTAAGGTGGTGAGCTAGCAGAATCATTCCCATGCCAAGCAAAATGTTTAATGGTACTTCATCCATCTTTATGTTCAGAGTTCAAATTCTACCAAGGTAGACTTAGCCTTTAATCTTTTCAGGGTCGATAAAATAAGTACCAGTTGGGTACTGGAGTTAATATAATCAACTTAGCCCCTCCACCGAAATTGCTAGCCTTATGCCAAAATTTAAAACCATTATTATCATTATTATTATTATTATTATTATTATTATTCATGTTCTGAGTTCAAATTCTGCCAAGGTCGATGTTGCCTTTCATCCTTTCAGAGTCAATTAAATAAGTATCAGATACACACTGGGATCAATGCAAGCGACTTAATCCCTTCCTCCAAATTTCAGGCCTTATGCCTATAGTAGAAAGGATTATTATTACTTAAACCCATTACCTCCCATAATTCTATTAACTGGAATTTTTTTATGAAACTTTGATTTCTAGCATAAAACAGCCTTAGAAACATGCTGGAATGATCAAAATAACATTTCAAAATAACATTCTAAATAGAAATAAGCGAGATATTGGGTGAAAAATTAGCAAACCTCATTTGAATATCAGAGAAATATACCTAGTAGATATAGCAAAAAGGTTAGATATGTGTAAATATTGACAGATAATTACGAAATTTGTAATTTTTAAGTGATCTCATATGAGATCACTGGTAGGTAATGGGTTAAGGCAGAATCATTAGCATGGTGGGTGAAATGCTTAGCAGCATTTTGTCTATCTTCATGTATCTTTGTTAAAATTCCACCAAAGTCGACTTAGCCTTTCATGCTTTAGGGGCCAATAAAATAAGTAGCAGCTGAATACTGGGGTTCATTTAATTGGCTATCTCGTTTTTAGGCCTTGTACCTATAGTGGAAAGGATGATTATTATTATTGTGGCCAATAAAAGAAATCATTATTATTATTATTATTTCTTAACTTCCCAAAATTCAATTAATCTTTCTGATTTACATTGCACCTGCAGCAGATAGAGTGCTTTAATTAATGTATGTTCAGAAATGCCATAGAGAAGCAAGCAGTAGCTCATATTTTATACACCAAAAGCACTACTCACCTATAACTACAACATTTTCTTATACCTACCAAAAACTAAATATATCATCTATATAGATGTGAAATATGTGTGATTATGATTTTATGCACAAGTGTGTACACACACACACACACACACACACACACACACACACATATATATATATATAT
>NC_068982.1:113597929-113598410 GCF_001194135.2 Octopus bimaculoides
ACACACATATATATATATATATATATATATATATATATATATGTATACTCTTTTACTCTTTGTCTCAGTCATTTGACTGTGACCATACCGGAGCACAACCTTGAAGGGTTTTAGTTGAAAGAAATCAACCCCAGGACTTATTTTATCAGTCACTTTTGCCGAAGTGCTAAGTTACAAGAACATAAACACACCAACATTAGTTGTCAAGCAGTGATAGGAGGACAAACACACACACACACACATATATATGACAGGCTTCTTTCAGTTTCCGTCTATCAGATCCACTCACAAGGCTTTACTCAGCCTGAGGCTATAGTAGAAAACATTTGCCCAAAGTACCATGCAGTGAGACTGAACCCAGGACCATGTGGTTCTTAAGCAAGCTTCTAACCACACAGCCACACCTGTATCTATATATGTATATGTGTATGTATATGTATATATATGTATACAAATATATATATATATATATATATATATA
>NC_068982.1:113598987-113602799 GCF_001194135.2 Octopus bimaculoides
GTACAGGAAAAAAGTTTGGAGGGGAGAAAACAGAAAAATATGGAAACTGAAATATGTGGAAAAATACAAAAACATTAACCCTATAATTATGTAAAAAACATAAAAATAATCAAAAAAATATAAAAATATAAAAATATAAAATCCAGGTGAAAAAAGGAGAAAAGCATATACATAGACACAATATAGAAGCCTATCAGTACAGTCCCATCAGCAGGTCCTATCAGTACAAATATTAAAAAATATATATATAAATATATAAGAAATGTAAGTAATAATTATAGAGAGACACAAAAATAGAAAGCAAGTCCAATCAGTAAACTATGTATGTATGTATGTATGTATCTATGTATATGTGTGGGTTTCATAGTTAGAAAAGTTCTATTCTGTTGTAGAAAATATAGCATCTAAGAAATTCACAAAAATATTAAATATAGATAAAGAATAATTAGCCACAGCCATCTAATTAGCCACTGCTGACTGAAAATTGCTTTTTTTATATAATTATTTTCTTTGTTTTTCTCCTTCAAACATAATAAAACAATCTGCATCTCCAAATTCACTAACATTGTTTCAGAATGGCTGAAGACTTGGTCATAGAATCTTTCATCTACTTTGGATCATTCAACTGGTTTTATTCAACTGTACAGTTGAAGATGTTCTTCCTTTTCTTTTTTTAAAATAGTTTAACATGTTTAGCACTTAATAGCAACCTGCCTGAAGCCACCTCTGGCTCTGTAGTAGAAATGTCTTGTTTTCAAAAGTTCTGAATTAAAATCTTCCACCAAACTTTAGTCACAATTCTTAACACTAGCTTCTTCGTTATATTCAAAATTAACTGAAAGAAACACAGAGCATTTCAACAGAAATATGGTAACAGAAAGGTTAAGCAGAAGTATTCCTACCTTGGCCTCCATGTACTTTATTAAGTTGTTGTGTATCTAAAGCAACTGTGTTGTTTAACCCTTTTGTTACCAAATTTCTGGTGAAATACACTGTTTTTCATGATCATCATCATCATCATCATCATCATCGTCATCATCATCATCGCCATCATCATCATCGTCATCATCATCACCATCACCATTATCATCATCAGCATCATTTTTTAACATCAATTTTCCATCATGCTAGAATCGGTTGTGCTGTTTGACCAGAGCTGGCAAGCAGGAGAGCTACACCAGGTTCCCGTCTGATTTTGCTTGGTTTCTATGAATAGATGCCCTTCCTAATGCCAACCACTTTACAGTGTGTGCTGAGTGCTTTTAATGTGACACCACCTTTGTTGCAATTAATTTTGAAGTTAATGAAGAATTTAGTAAAATACTTTTGTCAATATTAGCTGGTGTTTGGAACATAACAAAATTTTGATGAAAGGTTTTCATTTAGATTCTTTTAAAATGGGATATGTGTATCAAAGAATCAAGGGTGGTCTTAAGCAGATTAGTATCAAAAGGGCTAAAGTATTCTTCAGAGAGTGTATATAAAAGTAAAGTCAGTGCAGACATATTGGAAGTAACAGGCCAAGAAATATGAATCAATTAAAACTACATCTTCAGTAATGAGGATAGAGGAAAAAAATTATCATCTTAATGATTAATCCTGGTCAAGAAAGAGAAGGGAAACAACTCTAGAATTTAAGTTATTTAAAACTGATCGTACAAGAAGAGGAGATTATGGTGTGGGGGAAGGTTATAAGTTGAAGTAGTGTAGGTTGTATTGCTTGTATTTGTGTCAATTGTTCTATAAATTTTAACTCTCAGGCAGAACTATAACACAAGATTAGCCATTCAAATACAGCAGCTGTATTATGATTTAGTCTACACACTCTTTCATGCAATCTGCACCATTTAGTACAAATCTAGAATACAATACATTGACAATTAGAGGATAGTTGAGTTCTTTTACCAATCCAGTTTGTTTGTAAATGGTTGAGAGACCAGACAGTGGCTATAAGGTACTTCTGTCTAGTTTCTAAACTCATTCAGTGTAACAGCCAAATTTTCATTAACAAACTTCCATTTGTCTTTAGTAATAAAGACTATGGATTGCAACATACAACATGCTGCTTACCTTTTATCTTTTACTTGTTTCAGTCATTGGACTGCAGCCATGCTGGGACACAGCTTTGAAGGGTTTTAATAAAATAAAATGGCTCCAGTACTTTTTTTTCCCTAAAGTCTGATACTTATTCTATCAGTCACTTTTGCACCAAACAGCTAAATTATGGTGACAAAAACAAACCAACACCAGTTGTGAAGTGGTGAGGGAAACAGACACAAACACACACACACACGCATAGACACTCATATTCATACAATTGTCTTCTTTCAGTTTCCATCTGCCAAGGTTTTGGTTGGCCCAGGGCTATAGTAGAAGACCCTTTCCCAAAGTCATACAGTGGGACTGAACTTGAGACCATGTGGCTGGGAAGTAAACCTTTTACTACATTGGCAATGTCTGTGCCTAATCTTTGACTTAAGACTTCTTTAGGAATGAATTCAGTAACATTGGTTTCAAATTTTGGTACAAGGCCAGCAGGCTGGAGGGATGGGCTAAGTCAGTTAGATTGACCTCAGTGTTCAGTTGGTAATTATTTCATTGACCCCAAAAGGATGAAAAACAAAGGTGACCTCAGCAGAGTTTGAACCCAGAATGTAAAAATGGATGAAATGCTGCTAAGCATTTTGCCTGACATGCTAACAATTCTTCCAGCTCAATGCCTTAATGAAACCTATACTATTGATTAATAGATCGTGTTTGCACTTTTACTAGTTCCACCCAGTGGGTTGTGAACAAGCTGGGGTTGGTTAACATAATTTCAAACATATGGAAATTGAAAAATACATTTTTAAAGAATATTTCTTTGTGATTTTATGAAGTATTGAATGTATGATGTGTAAGATCTGCAGGAGAGGAGATATAGGAAACTGTGTCATTCATGAGTTTCCCATAGTTCAGAGTAATGTGCAACAGATCCAATGCAAAGTCAAAGCCAGGCATACTTCACAAAATACTTACCATTTTGATGCAGCAGCTGCCTCTGACACAGAATAATAATTACTACAGCACAATGCACAGTTTCCTATAAGTTTACCATTATTATTACAGTTGGGAATTTAAGTCATATTCCTTCACAAAATTATCTGCAAAATCAGTAGTTAATGGGAAAGAAATAAAGAATTTCATTTTCATACAAAAGCAAAAATAGAATTGTTCAGTACTGCTCTGTGTAGTTTTATTGAATCTGCACAAAATTCCTTCAAAAGTGAAAAAAAAAACACCCATGAAAATTATGTTATTTAAATTAATTATTTAAAAAAAAAACGGCTCGTGTTATCAAAACTAGATTTTACAAGTGCATGTCAAGATAAAAATTGAAAAAGTTGATTTAAGCAAACATTTGTCAATTTATTTGAATGCTTGATCAAACTTTTTTTACTAAATGCACAAATATAAACAAAAAAATTAAACAAGTTGATACAGAGACATTTGAATATGATTTAAACTCTAATCTCCATTTTCCATGGTTACACAATAAAGGAAGGACTTTTCTAACATGAAGTTCCTTGACAACACCCAGTAAGTCATCAATAAATAAAGGAAGTAAAATGCTATATATGTAAATAAGAGAATATAAAGGATTCCTGGCACTGAATTGGCATTGAATCTCCTGAACAAATTCATGCAACATTCCAATTTATCCTTGCAAAAATAATTTATTTTCTATTAAATCAAGGACATGTTTGCAAAGTGCAACAAATACACTTTACAGTTATAAATGCATGTGTGTGTATGTGTGTGTGTGTGGTGGT
>NC_068982.1:113603034-113615649 GCF_001194135.2 Octopus bimaculoides
AATTTATTATCTGTAAAAATCAAACAGTCCCTTACAACTGTTTCAGTTAAGCCTAAAAGATTAAACACCAATTATTAAAATCATTATATTAGGCAAAATCTTTTCAGAGAGATAGAAAAAAGATATACCATTAGGTCTTTATGAGTTGTATTTTAGAATCTAAAATATAACGCATAACAATAAAACACATAAAAAAACCCTAACAGTATATCTTTTTTCTACCCCTCTGAAGAGATTTTGCCTAATATAATGATTTTAATAATTGCTATTTAATCTTAGGCTTAATTGAAACAGTTGTAAGGGACTGTTTGATTTTTACAGATAATAAATTCTTATCAAATGCTATATCTCCATTTTCTTACTTTCTTTTGAATGATTATAAATCATGGTTTATATATAAACCTATTGTTTCATGAATATTATTATTCACAACAAATATTAGGTATTGAACTAGTAATTCATTGGATGATACCATCCCCTAATGAGGCTAATTTAACCTCTAATTGAATGTGTGTGTGTGTATATATATATATATATATATATCATCATCATCGTTTAACGTCCGCTTTCCATGCTAGCATGGGTTGGACAAACCCACTTCAAGAATTGCAAACCATTATAAGCCATGATTTTCTAAATTTATAAAGAATGAATTGGATGTTGTTTGAGTTCTTGTGCTCTACTGGTCTCATATACATATTTACAAATGAACCAATTACAAAGATATATTTTACAAAGAGAGAATTCTTTCAGAGCATTCAACTGACAAGAAATAGCAACCAAGCTCATTCAAATCATACCCCATATGTACTTTTTTTTTTATTTTATTTTATTTATTTTTTATTAAAGGTTACATTGACTAAAATAGTCTCTTGTATATTAAAAGAAAGGATGGCCAAGGCTGGAATGCCTTCGATCATAGGTTTATTAAATAAAAGGTGACCTGGTATTAAAGAACAAACAAACAATACATTAATGCTACAGATATTTTACTAAAGCCTCCAAAATTTTGATTATATTGAAAATTATTTGAAAATACACGGACCACTTACTCATTAGAAATTATAGTTGTGAAAGTATTAAGTTTATCTTATAATGTCTGTACACTTTGTTTCCTTAAATATGATATACCTCTGTATAAAATGGCATTGAAATGAGCTACCGAGGAAGCCAATATGCATAGCTCAACAAGCTAAAGATAGCACTGGAGGCATCCTCAAATCTCACCCTATTATCTTAAAAACAGATAAAAGACATCTCAAACAAAAAAAAAACAAGATACAATGGTCCAGACTGGAACAGCTTTGATCATAACATCAGTTAGACCTGACTTTGAGCTAAACAAAATGCAATATGGAAAATAACTAACTTGAACGTACTAAGCAAATAATTTTTTGGAAAATTACCAACATTTAAAAATTGGAAGTTTTATTTACAAAATACTTTAATTTGGAAGCTCATAATTCTTTCTATAGAGAGTAGGTGTTTGACACTTGGACAATTTGGCTAATAAGTAGAATTCTATTATAAAGTAAGATTAGATTTGTAAATTAAGGATTAAGATCGATTATTTAAGTACTTCAAGTGATTCGTAGAAAATTAATATAAAATTCCAAGTACTGATGACTAATTACATGACCTTTCATGAACAATTAAATTAGGGTTAGGGTTAGGGTTAGGGTTAGGGTTAGTTAAATCAATGGTGAGCAAACCTTGAAACCTGGTTTTGGTGGTGGTGGGGGGTTGCTGTTGTTGGTTAGTCCATGGTTAGCTCCTGATGAGAAGCTCTACGATTCTTAAAGGCATCCTTGCTGTGATTATCCTGTCTTTTTTTTTCTCTAGGCATAGCAAACCCAGGATAATATTTTCCAAAGTGTTATTTTATGTACTTTCCATGCTGATACGGGTAGAATAGTTAGACAGGATCCAACAAGTTGGAGGACCATGTCATGCTCCAGTGTCTCAGTTTTAACACTGTCTAACGCCAACTATTTTGCAGGGTGTACTGGATGCTATTTTTATAATACTAGTGAGATTACCTTGAAACATAAAGTTAAAGAGCTCTTTGCTTGGAAAGGAGAATTGGAGAAAGAGCAGTCGCTTCATGCAATGTATGAAAAATCAATGCAAAATGAGAAGAATAGGAACAGGCTTGTTGTTAGAAAGATTCTTGGCTACTTCTCATTTTACATGGATAGGCAAGGGTGGCTGGAGTAGCGCCATAAAGAGAGATATATGTAATAATGTTGATGAGATGCTAGAACATACCATGAAGGTAATATGTCCAAGATGTATAGAGGAGGTGAAAGTAGTGAATGGTGAACAGGAGTAGGGGTGACTGGTAGTAAATATGAGTATGAAGATAAGAATGATGGACAGATGTCACTTGAGAAAATTGTGAGTAGCTCAGAGGAGAGGGAGTAGTGACTGGCAGTACAAAAATGGGGATATGATATGATATGATTTGTAGAAATAGGTTCTAATTTCATTACTTACATCAGAATAATATAGTTGATAGGAGAGTGATGCAGGGGTTAAGTGATAGGAAATGAGACGTGGGGTTAAATGTTGCAAGAGTATGGTGTGGGGGAATGAGAGATGCATAGAACAGAGTGAGATTAGACAATGATAAAAATTATGGTAAATACTGGTGGTGGTGGGGGGGTTCAATGGTAAGAATGAGGTATGGGTGATGAAAGGAAAGGACTCAAAAAGAATCCCAATTATCTAAGTGGAAGGAAAGGGAAGAGAGAAAGTAAAAAAAAAAACAGCGATTCTAGATTTCACAAGAATGCTAGGTAAAGGATCCAGTTGTATGCACAGTGTGCAAACACATGCTTCCACAACTTCAGTTGTGTGCATACACATTATGCTTTCAGAATTTCATTTATGCCATGTAAGCATCGCGGAGTGAGTCTTTTCAGGACTGCATATTACCAATCTTTTCAGTTTCTTATTATCCCCACCATACTTGACATCCTGGGATCAGTCATCAAACCTCATCTCAGATTTTCCTTAGTCTCACTCTTCCATCAGTTCTGTCATTCTGGCAATTCTTTATAAAACAAATCTCATCCATATACAATCTTATCCATATGCAACAGCCAAACCAATACAGTCTTCTCCCATGCACACCACCTCTGATTCCTCTTATATCCATTTTTTTCTCTAAACACATTTGTATTTTGCCATTCATGCACACTGACATTGCATATCCAGTAAAGAATGTTTACTTCACATTTCACTAGTCTTTGTAGATCTCCTGTATTCAAGGTTCATGTTTTACTACCCACTGGCATTGCAGTTCTTACACAGCCTTTATACAGCCTGCTTTTCATTCTGAAAGAAAAACCGTTTTTTTTCTTTTACCAACATTAGTTGCAGATCCCTAAACTTTCCCCAAATTGTTTTTACTCTGGCTACTATTGCTAATTAGGTCACTTACCTAACAGAAAATATCTACCACCTCTAGGATCCCTCCTGAGCAATTGAAAACATTTACTTCTTATACACTCTTTGTATTTATCAATGCACATCTGTCACATACAAAATCTGCTTCCTCTGTTAACCTGCCCATGATTTCATTGTATCTCTAATGTGTCCATTGTTTGCTTTCGGTACACCATGTGGAATTTCTAATGTACTCATATATTATTAATAATAATAATCATCATCATAATCTTACTATAATGGGCATTATGTCTATCTGTCTGTCTGTTCCCTTTTCACAGTCAAATGGCTGGACCAATGATCACAATGTTTTTCAGGATTACAAAGGAGGTAATCAGGAAAGTTTTTAGAGTAAAAAATGTGAAAAAGTATGATTATTTAGTAGATATTGACTCTTGTATTAATAAATCACCTTTGATGATCTTCTTTGTTTTTTTGTTAAAATTCTTGCGACGAGGATTTACTCTGGATCCCTACCCCCACCCCCATCCCGTATAGTTCATGAACTTAGAGGGTTTAGATTTGTGATACTATCCCCTTATTTCTCATCATAGATGGGCAGATTTGCTGTCTCACTATAATGAGCATTATGTCCATCTATCTGTCCGTCTGTCCATCTCTTTGTTCCCTCTCCTCGGTCAGACAGCTGGACCAATGGTTACGATATTTTGGGGGATTACAATGACAATTGTCAGGAAGGTTTTTAGCATTAAAAAATCAAAAAGTATGATTATTTTGTGGATATCAATTTTTGAATTGATAAACCACTTTCACATTTTTATTAAAAATTCACTGACCACAAGTAACTCTGGATTTTCAATGTACAGTTGATACATAGATATGAATGGGGTCACGAGGATGGTTAATAGCAAAAATAAAATGGAAAAAGTGTTTATCAGTATATAGTGCGTGTGATTATTTAGTAGTTATTGAAGTGTGTCAGTCTCAAGCTGGATTCAAAATGGCTAATTGAAGCAGCTGTTGTTTACATCTCAGTTTTGTCAATCAAAATAACCCATGGTACCAGAACATCTAGACATTATTTGCAAAGAACATGAGAAGTAAGTCTTAGTTTGATTTTTTGCAACCCTAAACATTCCCCTCATGCATTCACAGCAAACAAGGCACAGGGCAAGACTTTAGATCATGTAGGTGTATTTTTACTCACTCCAATGTTTACACACTACTCATAGGGACACTCATATGTCAATATGAGTAGAGTAATTTGAAAATTAATGTCAAGTAAATAGAAAATATTGTCTACAAAGAAGTTTTGTGATCATATTGATATTATCGAAAGGAATATGATTCATAATTTAAATAAGGAAATTTGTGAACTTTGAATGTATGAGAGTATAAACAAGCGTAAATAGTGTAAACAACTAAAATAAAAGTATATCTGAGTAACATTTTTTCTTAATACTTTTTATGTAGTGGTCAAAGGAATCTCTGGCTTTCGTTAGGAGTGGTCCACATAACCATTCATGATATAGAGAACTATTTCAGTTCGGGATTGAATCATCATCACATGTCACTTAGTTGCAAACACATGTCATGTAGGTGTAAAAGAATGCTGTATCAACAACAATAATATGATTTCTCTAAGACATCACCCAGTAATCTATCAAGTCCATTTACCCTCACTCATTTTATGCTTCTATCATAGATGGGTAGATTGGCTAGTAATAATAATAATGGTAATAATAATAATAATTCTTTCTAATTTTGACACAAAGCCAGAAATTTTAAGGAATGGTTAAATCAATTACATTGACCACAGGGCTCAACAGGTTCTTATTTTATCAACTCCTAAAGGATGAAAGGCAGAGTTGATTTCAGCAAAATTTAAACGTGAAGAGTTGGAAGAAACTAATGATTTTGCCAGCTCACCTCCCTAATAATAATAACAACAACAATAATACTATTACATCAAATACAGAAAAGACAACACATCAGAAAGTTATAAGTGCAGAACTGTGGACAAAATAGTGAAACTGTATGGCATATTACCAGTTAATGTATGCCACTAGCCACAAAAGAATATAAGAGACATTATGACAACATAGCAAGGATTGATTATTGGACACTTTGCAACAAGTATGGACTTGACAAAGTAAAAAAGTGGTATGAACATAAACCTGAAGGCTTCATCGAAAATGATAATGCAAAGATCCTCTGGGATTTTATGATTCAGTGCGACCATGAGATAGAGAATAGGAAACTAAACATAGTGTTAATTGAGAAAGAAAACAAACTATGCTGGATCATAGACATAGAATGCCCAGCTGACAACAAGGTATGTGATAAAGAAGAAAGAAAAGTCAATAGATATGATAGGTTAGCTTTGGAGGTTAAGCAGCTGTGGTCGCTGAAAAAGGTAGTAGTAGTAGTAGCAATAACTGTTGGAGCCCTGAGAACAGTGAGTAAAAATCTTGAGCAGTATATGGAACAAATAGGGGCTGCAATAAGGGTGGAGCACTTGCAGAAAACAGCACTGCTAGGAACCGCTTAAATACTCCGGATGGTGCTCAAAAAATAAGGGGTGTTACCTTAGTTCACTGGTAGTGAACAGCTGACACCGTAGTGAATTTCCAGCGTTAGAAGCTGTGCAAAGGCAATAAATAATAATAGTAATAATAATCCTTTCTACTATAGGTGCAAGGCCCAGAATTTTGTTGGAGGGGACTAGTTGATTACAACAACCCCAGTGTTTCACTGACACTTAATTTATTGACCTTGAAAGGATGAAAGTGAAGTCAGCTTCAGCGGAATTTGAACTCAGAACATCGAGACAGACAAAATGCCGCTAAGCATTTCACCCAGAATGTTAACTATTCTGCCAGCTCGCCACCTTAATAATAATAATAATAACAACAACAACAACAACAACAACAACAACAACAACAACAACAACAACAGCAACAACAACAACAACAGCAACAACAACAACAAGAGCACTCAGAAAGCACAACCTCCACTAAGGCAACACCAATGTCCTCTCAACAATTAGTCAGAAATGCTTTTTAAAATGAGAATATCTGAAATAAACTTGACCTCTCTCACAAATGAGAATACTAAAAATGAACTCGACCGCTCTCAAAAATTAAGTGAAAAAAAACAGAAAAATAATCCAGAATCCTTGTCTGGAACTGGATTGATCCCAAAATCTAATCAGTTTGTGTCAGTCATGAGGCCAAACATCTCTGAGAGTTTCATCTGAATCCATCCAGCAGTTCTTGAGATATCTTATCCACAGACAAACAAACAAATCTGACTGAAAACAATACCTCCACTTTCACTAAGGTGGAGGTAATAGTAGTAGTAATAATAATAATAATAATAATAATAATAATAATAATAATAATAATAATATGACCCACAATTAAAAAAAGACCAACTAAATTGACAAGATGATTATAAGAAACTGCAAGAGAAGGTGAACTAGTTTAGCAAAGGGGTAGATTGACAACAAAAATGCATATGACAAAGTCCCCAACTCATGGATTTTCAACACATTCAATTGCTCAACTGCAAATAACATCTTTGAACTGATATGAATAAGCATGGAAAATTGGGAAACAAAACTAACAACTGGAGGACACCCTTTTGGAAAAGTCAAAATAGACCAAAGTATCTTCCAAGATGACAGCCTGTCACTTCTACTGTTTGTGATTGCACTTATCTCACACTACCTAGAATTAGGATGAAAAGTAAAAATTGGATATATCCAAAGAAAAGACCAAGAAATAGTTAACTAGTTCCTATTTAAGGTTCAACTAAAGCTATATGGCAAAATCGAGAGGGAATTAGAAACCCTCGTCAGTACTGTGAGAGTGTTTAACAATGACATCAGAATGGAATTTGGCATTTCCAAACGTGGAATCCTTGTGATAAAGAAGTAGAAATAGCATAAAAGTGATAAATGAATATACTAAAAAGAAATGAGAGATTGATATGGGTCATGGATACAGATACCTGCAAGTCATGGAAACTAATAGTATAAAGGATGAAACAATAAAAGATAGTCAGGAAAGAATATTTCCGAAGGATAAAGAAAATACAAAAAATTCAAATTCAATAGCATAAATACAGTGGTACACTTCCATAAACTCATGAGCCACATTCATCATCAGGTACAGTATCAGAATAGTCAGCTGGACAATGGAAGACCTTAAGAATGTAAATAGAAAAACAGGGAAATTGTTGACAATCAACAGGGCTTTACACCCTCAAGTATATGTTGACCGATTTTATTTCAATCGATAATTGTAGAAAACTTGTGGAAGTAGAAATAGAGAAGTGAAGAAAGTGTGTTGCTGAGAGTGAAGAAATGCTTTTGAAATAGAATTAAGAAGAGGGGATATTTTATCTGAAGGAACAGAAAAAAGTAAAACTCTAGAAAACAACAATACAGATTGAAAGATTTACATGGAAAGATTATTTTTAAAACATTTTTCAAACTTTGGTAGCAGAAGTAATTTCAGTGACTAAGTCATTTTTCAGTGACCAAGTTATCTTGGTTCTAACTGTGCAGGATCAAATATATCAGGAAGGACATAGATAAGAAAGACACTTGGCTGGATGTAAAATGTGTGGTGAAGAGAAGAGACAGTTCTGCATATAGTCTCTGAACATAAAATATCGGCTCAGAGAGTATGTAAGAATTGAAGACCTGGCATTGTTGTTGGAATTATACATTGGCAAAATTGTAAAAAAAAGTTATGGATTTGAAGGTATAGGAAAATAATACGGCCATAAAACAGAACATCATCATCATCATCATCGTTTAACGTCCGCTTTCCATGCTAGCATGGGTTGGACGATTTGACTGAGGACTGGTGAAACCAGATGGCTACACCAGGCTCCAATCTGATTTGGCAGAGTTTCTACAGCTGGATGCCCTTCCTAACACCAACCACTCAGAGAGTGTAGTGGGTGCTTTTACGTGCCACCGGCACGAAGGCCAGTCAGGCAGTACTGGCAACAGCCATGCTCAAAATGGTGTATTTTATGTGCCACCCGCACAAGAGCCAGTCCAGAGGCACTGGCAATGATCTCGCTCGAAAGTCCTTACACATGCCATGGGCACAAGTACCAGAAAGGCAATGCTGGGCACAGGTGCCATCCCGATGTCCTTGAAAATTTCCAATTAAAAGTACAATGGGATATGAAGCTTCAAAAGGGTTAAACAAATATAACTTTCATGGCCAGATATTCTCATACTCAATAAAGAGAAAAGAGTGTGTTGCTTAATGGATGCAGTGTGGACATCTCGTGTAAGAGTAGGAGAAAAAATGTGAGAAAATAGGTATATAGCAGGGATTAAAATACAAACTTCAAAGAATTTGGAGCTGCTGCAAAGTTAAGATTGTCCCAATTGTAAATGGAGCCTCAGTTCCAAATGATGAGAAAGTCAATATGAGAAGTATAGAGAAAATACCAGGACCTAGACATTGAGTTACAGAGACTATGGAAAGTGTGAGTAAAATGTATCCCTGTAGTTATAGGTGCATTAGGAACTATCCCTAAAGATTTGAACAAATGGATAGAGGAAATAAGCATAAAAGCTAGTTCAGTGCAGCTCCAGAAAACAGTGTTATCGGGAATAGCTAGGTTACTTGGGAATGTTCTTGGTATCTAAGGTTACTTGTTGTTGCTAAATGTTAGGAATCTTTCTTTTCCAACATAAACTCTTGTGCATATATGAAATATTGATAATAATATTTTGGTGCAAGGTCAAAAATTTTAGGGAGAGAAAAGGTTAGACAATTACCCAGACTCCATTGTTAAGCAGGTACTCATGTTATCAATTTTTAAAGGATGGAAACAAAATCAACATCAGCAGAATTTGAACTCACAGTGTAATGAATTGGAAGAAATACTACTAAGCAGTTTGTCTATCTCACTGCCTTAATAATACTAATAAAGGGGATAATGATGCTGCTGCTGCTGCTGATGATGATGATGATGATGATGATGATGATGAACATTTAGAAAATAATATTTTGAAAATTACTAAGTGAAAAGTATTTATTATTATTAAGGGAAATAATCAATCATTTACATTTGATTTGATACTGAAATGTTTAGAACTAATTATGAATCTCACAACTGAGGCGCACTTATGTGTGTGTGCATATGTATGACTGTATGTGTTATATGTGTGCTATATGTGTGTGTGAATGTATATTTATGTATATGTATGCACTTGTTCCTGTGTATACATATATGTAGTAGTGAGTGTCTACTCTTGTTTCTGTATGTATGTGTGTGAATGTATGTGTGTGAATGTGTATGTGTGTGTGTGTGTGTGCACGTGTGTGTGCACGTGTGTGTGTGTGTGTGTGTGTGTGTGTGTTTTAATGTAAGAATGGCTGTTCTTAGCAAGCTACAAACAATGGATATCTGATAAAGTGTAATGATGCCAAAACACATGTCCTATGGTTCAATGACACCATTCATAGCCCAGTGACATGTTTTTCACACACATTGTCTAAAAGATGTATTTCGCTCAGGAGACAATTTTTACAGCAAAGGTCTGTCCATATTTGACGGTATACAAATGTGTTAGATATAATCATACACACCCATATTTCAATGAAAGCTGCTTTCTGTGCTTCTAGTTAAGGTAATGTGTGTTTTATGCATATATATACATATATATATATATATATTACGGAGATGTACTTGCATAGCAAGTGACTTGATCTGAGATCGTGTGCTGGAACGAAAACAATTGCAGTCTGGAAGGTGTTTATAAGCCATTTAAAATAACACACAAAGACCGTTAGATTCACTTCAACATTTAAATTTAATTTGTCAAAATATTTTCATTGCTTTGAGATCGCGACCTGTTCACTGACAAAATTCTGTGCTACACAGTATAGTAGGTCAGTTGGGCACCATCTGTGAGAAAAGCTAGCACAGAATTTTGTCAGTGAACAGGTCGCGATCTCAGAGCAATGAAAATATTTTGACAAATTAAATTTAAATGTTGAAGTGAATCTAACGATCTTTGTGTGTTATTTTAAATGGCTTATAAACACCTTCCATGCTGCAATTATATATATATATATATATATATATATGGGGTTGGGGAAAATAATGGAAACCCCTTAAAATTTCAAGCAAATTAATTTCAATATGGGGTAGGACCGCCTTTGGCAGTAATTACAGCTTGATGTTAGGGGTGATCTGGTTGCAGAAATTGTCTGACAGCCATGACTGGATCCTTCTGCTTGTGCAGCATGGTGTAGAGTCCTGTTGCCAGACATAGGATCTTCTAGCAGCAGCCCTCTTGACCCAGGGTAGCACTACCGCCTTCAGGCACTTGATGTAGGCCTCTGTATTGAATCTGAAGCCGTGTGGGGAGATGAATGGTGTTTGGTCATCACTCCAAACACCATGATGTTGACTGAATGCTAGATTTTTATCACTTTCGGTACGTCCTTAGACTGCACTGTCTTCAGATTGACACCCAAACACTCTAAAATGTTCATAGTGGAACTTCCGACACGAATGTCAAGTAGTATAGCATGTTGTTTCCAAATTTCTGGCAGAGTAAATTGCATCACGGTGCTGTTTTTCTTACAGATGGTGCCCAACTGACCTACTATACTGTGAAGTCAACAAAATCAAAAACAAACAAAACGCATTACTCTTTTACTCTTTTACTTGTTTCAGTCATTTGACTATGGCCATCCAGGAGCACTGCCTTTTAGTCGAGCAAATCGACCCTGGGACTTATTCTTTGTAAGCCTAGTACTTATTCTGTCGGTCTCTTTTGCCGAGCCACTAAGTGACGGGGACATAACCATATCAGCATCAGTTGTCAAGCAATGCTAGGGGGACAAACACAGACACACAAACACACACACACACATACATATATACATATATACGATGGGCTTCTTTCAGTTTCCGTCTATCAAATCCACTCACAATGGTCTATATGTAATAGTCCAATGGATTGAGATCTGGGGAATTAGGAGGCTAACTTGATTCAAGCATGTAGATGATTTACATCTCATATAGAAGCAGTTGTTGAAGATGAAGGTGGCTTTATTGAATAACATTATAGAAAAGGTTTAATTTTTATTCATAACATTTGTTGTAAATCTGTTATGTATCTGTTTTTTTTTACAAACATAAATCTGTCCTCAAATATTTTGCACACCCTGTACAACAGGCTTCTTTAGTTTCTGTCTACCAAATCTACTCACAAGGCTTTGGTCAGCCCAAGGCTATAGCAGAAGACACTTGCCCAAGATGCCATACAGTGAGACTGAATCCGGAACCATATGGTTGGGAAACTAGCTTCTTACCACACAGCCGTGCCAGCACCTATGTGTGTATATACACTAAACCACAAAAGAAACACGTGACGTGTGTGACTGTGAAATATGTTTTAATTTCATTATGTCAGAGATAAATTTTAATAAGTGTTAGGGGTTATGTGATCATGAAAATTTTCAGCCATCCATTCCTGTGTTACTAAAGCCATGTGTGATCTTACTGAAACATATATGGCCTTCTATTACACACACTGTCTATCTTGGGCTTAACAATTATTTCCAGGACTTCAATGTAGGCAGCAGAGTTAACTCTAAGGCCTTGTAGAAAGAAGTAAGGAGGCATCACATGTCCTTCATTGCTGACAACCTCTAAAACCATGACAGGTGCAGAAAATTTTGTATGCATAACACTTGGAACTTCAGAAGGGACCATCAATCAGTTCTTCTGTTAAATTTTTGATCTTGGTTGAAGTTTTTCTTATTTGAGAAAAACCAAATCAAATCTTCTGCTGGATTTTTCAGTTTGTTTAAGAGCCTTTTAGATCTGATGTAGTGATTTTCTTTTGCTTTTTCTGACAATTTAATCTCTCCTCATCATATAAAACTTATAGCCGATGTTTTTGTAGACATTTCTGACTGTTCCTTCTGACACACAGAGATCTTTTGCAATTGACTTCATGGACTTTCTGGGATTGTAATCAATGCTCTGTTGAACTTGCTGGATAAATTCAGGTGTTCTGATGATTTCAGAGTGTTTAGAATACTTTTTATGCTTTGATACTGGTGATACATTTCCATCTTTAGTCTCTAGCTCCTTACAAACTTTGTGGACGAAAGATCTGGCAAATTTTAAAAATCAAGATATTTCTAA